>NC_043715.1:58478903-58518510 GCF_006229205.1 Suricata suricatta
ATGGCGGAGAAGTAGGGAGCCCGAATACCCCCAGCCCGCCCGCAATGATCAAACTGAAAAGAATTTAAGGCCACAGCTTTCTATCTCCAAGAACGGGGTGCGCGCACAGACACCTTATTCATAACAGCCTCATGGATGCCTGAGTGAGTGCGAACTGGGTCCAGATATTTTTTCCTTTATCTCATTCTTATCTCCCCACTCAGAAGGTTTTATGCTCTCAGACTGTCCTTTATCTCTGGTTGTGTCTGTCCCCCTGCCATCTTTATTTCTTCTCCGGTCCTCTCTTTTCCTTCCTGTTCCTATTTTGCTTTCCCCTTTTGGTTTGCTTCCTTACTTGTTCCGTTAGTGCGTTTGTGTGCTTGTGTTCCCTGTGTGTTTGTCTGTTTTCCTTTTCAGGGATACCTCAAGAATCAAGCCAAAGCCCACATGGTGGAAAGTCCCAAATATCGCTGAGTAGGGAAATAAATTAATCAGAGGCATAATGAGAGAAACTGAGAGACACCATTAGAAAAACATCTCCTGGAACAAGAGAACCTAGACAGTCAAAGAGTCTCCTTTAATAGAGAAATACTAATAGGTGCACAGTACAGGATGAGTTTTACAACTGACAAGAGACAGAAAGCTAGCAAAATGACAAAACAAAAGAACTCACCTCTAAAGAAACTCCAGGAAGAAATCATAGTGACAAAACTGCTCAAAACAGACACAAGCAACATAACTGAACAAGAATTTAGAACGACTGTCATAAAATAAACATTGAGCTTGAAAAAAGCACAGAGACCACTAAAGAAGATACCAATACAAAGACTACAAACCTTGAAAATAGCTTTGTTTAAAAAAAAAAGGCTATAAATGAGGTGAATAATAAAATGGAAGTTGCCACTGCACGGATTGAAGAAGCAGAGAGGAGAATAGGCGAAGTAGAAGACACGGTTATAGCAAAAGAGGAAGCCAAGAAAGAGGAGAGAAATTGATACAGGAGCATGAAAGGAGAATTCGAGACCTGAGTGATACGATCAAATGGAACAATATCCGTATCATAGGAGTTCCTGAAGAGGAAAAAAGAGAAAAAGGTCCTGAAGGTGTGCTTAATCAAATTATAGAGAAAAAATTTTCCAATCTGGGGAAAGAGAAAGACATTGAAATTCAAGACACATATCAAAATCTCCTAAGACGTAACCTGAACCCACCTTCGGCATGACATATCATAGTGAAGCTGGCAAAATATAAGGATAAAGACAGAATTCTCAAAGCGGCTAGGGATAAAAGGGCCCTAACATACAAAAGGAAACCAATCAGAGTGGTAACAGACCTATCTACTGAAACTTGGCAGGGCAGAGAGGAATGGCAGGAAATCTTCAATGTCATGAACAGGAAAAATATGCAAACAAGAATCCTTTATCCACCAAACCCGTCATTCAAAATAGAAGGTGTTCCCAAGTAAAAGAAAAATGAAGAGATTTCATCACCACCATACCAACCCTACAAGAAATCCTAAGAGAGACTCTATGAGAGAAAGGTAGCAAAAAACATAAGACACCAGAGACATCAATACAAACATGAACCCTACAGAGAACACAATGAAACTGAACACATATTTTTCAATAATAACACTGAATATAAAGGGCCTGAATGTTCCAATGAAATGACACAGGGTACGAGAATGGATTAAAAAAACCAAAATCCATCTATTTGCTGTCTACAGGAGACTCACCTTAGACCTGAAGAAACATCAGATTGAAAGTAAGGGGATAGAAAAATATGTACCATGTGACTGGACGCCAAAAGAAAGCTGGAGTAGCCATAGTTATATCGGACAAACTGGACTTTAAAGTAGAGGCACTAACAAAAGATGAAGAAGGACATTATATAATAATTACAGGGTCTCTCCATCAGGAAGAGCTAACAATTATAAACATCTATGTGCCAAATTGGGGAGCAGCCAAATACATAAAATGAGTAATCACAAACCGAAACAGTCTTATGGATAGAAATGTGCTAATTGCAGGGAACTTCAATACACCACCTACAACAATGAAAAGGGCAACCAGATAAAAAAATCACCAAAGAAACAATGGACCTGAATGGCACACTGAAACAGATAGAGTTAATAGATATATTTAGAACTCTGCATCCTGGTCTCTCTGCCCCTCCCCTACTTGTGTGCACACATGCATGCTCTGTCTCTCTGTCTCAAAAGCTGCTAGTCCATGACAAAGCTTTCACTGACAAGTGCTGAAATGAAAAATAAATAAGGACAATGTATTGAGTTTTCCTAAAAATAAATGTATCCAATTTAAAGAAAATAAATAAATAAATAAATAAAAATAAAATAAATAGAACTCTGCATCCTGAAGCTAGGGAATTCACTTTCTTCTCGAGTGCACATGGCACATTCTCCAAGACTGATCACACACTGGGTCATAAAACAGCTCTCCATAAATGCAAACGAATTGAGATCATCCCATGCACACTTTCAGATCACAATGCTGTAAAACTTGAAATCGACCACAGGAAAAAGTCTGGAAAACCTCCAAACATGTGAAGGTTAAAAACTACCCTACTGAAGAATGATTGGGCAAATCAGGTAATTGGAGAGGAAATTTAAAAATACATGAAAACAAACAGAAATGAAAATACAGCAATCCAAACTCTCTGGGACGCAGCAAAGGCAGTCTTAAGAGGAAAATTCATTACAATCCAGGCCTATTTCAACAAACTTGAAAACGCAAACTCAAAAGCTAACAGAGCACCTAAGGAACTAGAAAGGGAGCAGCAAGAGCACCCCAAACCCAGCAAAACAACAGAAATAGTAAAGATGAGGGCAGAATTAAACAAGATAGAATCCACAAAAACAACTGACCAGATCAATGAATACAAGAGTTGGTTTTTTGAAAAAATAAACAAAATTGATAAACCTCTAGTTAGGCTCCCCAGAAAGAAAAGAGAGAACACTCAAATAGACAAAATCATGGAGGAAAATGGATCTATTACAACAGATCCCTCAGAAATATAAGCAACCATCAGAGATTGCTATGAAAAATTATATCCCAACAAACTGTACACTTTAGAAGAAATGGAAAATTCCTAAATGCACATCCACTACCAAAACGTAAATGAGAAGACGTAGAAAACCTGAACAGACCCATAACCAGTGAAGAAATCGAATCAGTTATCACAAATCTCCCAACAAGTAAAAGCCGAGGGCCGGATCGAACCCCAGGGGGATTCTACCAGACATTTCAGGGAGAGTGAACACCCATCCTTCTCAAGTTATTCCAAAAAATAGAAATAAAAGGAAGATTTCTGGACTCATTCTACGAAGCAAATATCACCTTGATTCCTTAATCAGAGACCCAACAACAACAAAAAACAACGAAAGACCAATATCCTCAATGAATACAGTAGTAAAAATACTCAACAAAATACTAGCAAATCTAATTCAGCAGCGCATAAAAAGAATTATCCATTATGATCAAGTGGGATTCATTCCTGGGTTACAGAGCTGGTTCAATATTCGCAAATCCATCAATGTGATACATCATATTAACAAAAGAAAAGAAAAAACCATATGATTCTGTCGATAGATGCAGAAAAAGCATTTGACAAAATACAACATCTCTTCTTAATAAAAACCCTTGAAAAAGTCGGGATAGAAGGAACTTACTTAAACAGTATTAAAGCAATCTATGAAAAGCCCACAGCTATATCCCCCTCAATGGAGAAAACCTGAGCGCTTTCCCCCTGAGAACAGGACCATGACAGGGATGTCCACTCTCACTATTGTTTAAAATAGCACTGGAAGTCCTAGCATCAGCAATCAGACAACAAAAGGAAATAAGAGGCATCAGAATGGGCAAAGAGGTCAAACTTTCACTTTTCGCAGATGACATAATACTCTATATGGAAAACCCAAGCAACTCCACCAGAAGCCTTCTAGAACTGATCCATGAATTCAGTAATGTTACAGTGTACAAAATCAATGTACAGAAATCAGTAGCATTCTTATACACCAAAAATGAACAGAGAGAAATCAAAAAATGATCCCATTCACAATTGCACAAAAAAACATAAAATACCTAGGAATAAATCTAACCAAAAATGTAAAAGACCTGTATGCTAAAAACTATAGAAGACTTACGAAAGAAATTGAAGAAGACACAAAGAAATGGAAAAACATTCCATACTCATGGATCGGAAGAATAAACATTGTTAAAATGTCGTTATTACCCAAAGCAATCTACACACTCAATGCAATTCCCATCAAAGATGTACCAGCATTCTTCTCAACGCTAGAACAAACTATCTTAAAATTCGTATGGAACAACAAAAAACCCCAAATAGCCAAAGTAATATTGAAGAAGAAAACCAAAACAGGAGGCATCACGATCCCAGACATTAGCCTCTACTACAAAGCTGTCATCAACAAGACAGTATGGTATTGGCACAAAAACAGACACACGGACCAATGGAATAGAATAGAGAACCCAGAACTGGACCCACAAGGGTATGGCCAATTAATGTTTGACAAAACAGGAAAGAGTATCCAGTGGAAAAAAGATAGCCTCTTCAACAGGTGGTGTTGGGAGAGCTGGACAGCAACATGTAGAAGAATGAAATTAGATCACTTTCTTATACCATTCACAAAAATAAACTCAAAATGGATAAAGGACCTGAATGTGAGACACGAAACCATAAAAACTCTGTAGAGGAGAAAGCAGGAGGCAGCCTCCTTGACCTCAACCGCAGCAATTTCTTCCTCAACACATCCCCAAAGGCAAGGGAATGAAGAACAAAAATGAACTATTGGGATCTCATCAAGATAAAAAGCTTCTGCAAGGCAAAGGAAACAATAAAAAAAACTAACAGGCAATCGACAGATGGGAAAAGATAGTGGCAAATGGCATGTCAGATAAAGGGCTAGTATCTAAAATCTATAAGGAATTCACTAAACTCCATACCTAGAAAACGAATAATCCAGTGAAGAAACGGGAAGACTACCTGAACAGACACTACTCCAAAGCAGACATCCAGATGGCCAGCAGGAACATGAAACAATGCTCAGCGTCACTCATCATCAGGGAAATACAAATTAAAACCACACTGAGATACCACCTCACACTGGTCAGAGTAGCTAAAATGAACAAATCAAGAGACTACAGATGCTGGCGAGGATGTGGAGAAATGGGCACCCTCCTACACTGTTGGTGGGAATGTAAACTGGTGAGGCTGCTGTGGAAAACAGTGTGGAGGTTCCTCAAAAAACTATCAATAGAACTCCCCTATGACCCAGGAAAATAGCACTGCTAGGGATTTACCCAAAGGATACAGAAGGGCTGATGCATATGGGCACATGTACCCCAATGTTCATAGTAGCACTTTCTCCAATAGCCAAATCATGGAAAGAGCCTAAATGTCTATCACGTGATGAATGGAACATGAAGATGTGGTATATATACAATGGAGTATTACATGGCAATGAGAAAGAATGAAATCTGGCCATTTGTAGGAAAGTGGATGGACCCTGAGGATGTCATGCTAAGTGAAATAAGTCAGGCAGAGAAGGACAGATACCATATGTTTTCACTAATAGGTCTAACAGGAGAAACCTATGGGAAACCATGGGAATGGGAAATGGAGGGGGAAGAGTTGGGGAGAGGGAGTGAGGCAAATCATGAGAGAGTTTTGAATGCAAAGAACAAACTGAGGGCTGAAGAGCGACGAGGGACGGGAAATGGGGGTGATGGTCATGGTGGGGGGCACTTGTGGGGAAGAGCACTGGGTGTTATATGGAAACCAACTTGGTAATAAACTATTAATAAAAAATAAAGAAAATACATCTCAAACAGAAAAAAAAAAAGAACAAAACCACAATGAGATACCACCTCACACCTGTCAGAATGGCTAACATGAACTCAGGGAACAAGAGATGTTGGCGAGAATGTGGAGAAAGAGGATCTCTTTTGCACTGCTGGTGGGAATGCAAACTGGTGCAGCCGCTCTGGAAACCGTATGGAGGTTCCTCAAAAAATTAAAAATAGAACTAGCCTGCAACCCAACAAGTGCACTACCAGGTATTTTTCCAAGTCACAGGCATGCTGTTTCAAAAGGACACATGCACCCTCATGTTCACACAGCAGCACTATCAACAATAGCCAAAGTATGGAAAGAGCCCAAATGTCCATGAGTGGATAAAGAAGACGTGGATAAACCACGTGGATGGAACTGGAGGGTCTTATGCTAAGCGAAATTAACCAGAGAAAGACAAACATCAAATGACTTCTCATATGAGAACTTTAAGATACAAAACAGATAAACATAAGGGAAGGGAAGAAAGAATAATATAAAAACAGGGAGGAGGAAAAAACATGGGACTCAAATATAGAGAAGAAACAGAGAGTTGCTGGAAGGGTTGTGGGAGGAAGATGGGCTGGATAGGTAAGGGGCGTTAAGGAATCTTCTCCTGAAATCACTGTTGCACTATATGCTAGCTTGGGTGTAAATAAATAAATAAATAAATAAATAATTTTAAAAAGGTGAGAGTCTACCGAAATGTCCATCAACTGATGAAGGGATAAAAAAAAAAAAGATGTGGCATATACATACAATAGAATACTATTTGGCAATGAGAAAGAATGAAATCTTGCTACTTGCAACAATGTGGATGGAACTGGGGGTATTACGCTAAGTGAAACAGGTCACTCAGAGAAAGGTAAAATGTTTTCACTCATATGTGGAATTTGAGAAACTTAACAGAAGACCATGGAGGAAGGGAAAGGAAAAAATAGTTTCAAACAGAGATGCAGGCAAACCATAAGGGACTCTTGAATACAGAGAAGAAACTGAGGATTCACAGTGGTGAAAGGGAAAAATGGGTGATGGGCATTGAGGAGTGCACTTGTTGGGATGAGCACCGGATGTTGTACATAAGTGATGAATTGTGGGAATCTACTCCTCAAGCCAAGAATGCATTGTATACACTGTTTGTTAGCTAATTTTAAAATAAATTTTATTTAAAAAGAAAAACTTAAAAATAATAAGACCAGGGGTGCCTGGGTGGCTCAGTCGGTTAAGTATCCGACTTCGGCTCAGGTCATGATCCGACAGTCAGTGAGTTCAAGCCCTGCGTCGGGCTCTTTGCTGACGGCTCAGAGCCTGGAGCCTGCTGCGGATCTGTGTCTCCCTCTCTCTCTCTGCTCCTCCCCTGCTCATGCTCTGTGTCTCTCTGTCTCTCAAAAATGAATAAATGCTAGAAAAAAAAATGTTTAAAAATAGTAATAATAATAATAATAAGACCAAAGTAAGAAGTAACACCCAAAAATACACATATACATACATATACACATACATACTAAGTCACTGCATAACTATAAAAGAATTAATCCAACAAAAGAATAGAACAAGTAAATATCTATGAAACCACCACAGGAGTACCTACATATATAAAGCAAATATTGGCAGCCATAAAGGGAAAAACTAACAATAAAATAAGAAAGGGAACTTCAGGGTACCTTGTGTGGCTTAGTTGGTTGAGTGTCTGACTTTGGCTCAGGTCATGATCTCGTGGTCCAGGAGTTCAAACCTCACTTCAGGCTCTGTGCTGACAGCCCAGAGTCTGGAGCCTGCTTTGGAGCTATGGCTCCCTCTCTCTCTCTGCTCCTCCCCATCTTGTGCTCTGTTTCCCTCTGTCTCTCAAAAATAAATAAATGTTAAAAAAAAATTTTTTTTAAGGACGAGGACTTCAACACTCCACTTATACTAATGGACAGATCATCTAGACAGAAAATCAGTAAGACACATTAAACACATAGCCTTAACAGATATATACAGAACATATAATTTCCAAACAGAATACATTCTTTTCAAATGTATTTGAAACATTCTCCAGGATAGATCACATGTTAGGCCACAGATCAAGTCTCAATAAATTTAAGATTGAAATCATATCAAATGTCTTTTCCAACCACAACAGTATGAAACTAGAAATCAATTACAAGAAAATGGAAAAAACACAAACATGTAGAGGCTAAACAACATGCTAGGAAACAATCAACAGGTCAAAGAAATTAAAAAACCGCTGGAGACATATGAAAATGGAAATGCAAACAGTTCAAAATCTTTGGATGAAGCAAAAGCTGTTATAAGAGCAAAGCTTATAGCAATACTGACCTACCTCAAGAAACAAAAATCTCAAATCTCAATAACTAACCTTCTAGTTAAAGTAACTAGAAAAAGAACAAATAAGATCCAAAGTTAGTAGGTGAAAACAATAAAAAATATCAGTGTAGAAAGAAATGAAATAGAGACTAAAAAGCAATAGAAAAAAATCAAGGACACTAAGAGACAGTTTTTGAAAAGGTGAAAGAGGGATGCCTGGGTGGCTCAGTTGGTTAAGCATCCGACTTCAGCTCAGGTCATGATCTCACATTCATGGGTTCGAGCCCCGCATCGGGCTCTGTGCTGACAGCTAGCTCAGAGCCTGGAGCCTGCTTCAGATTCTGTGTCTCCCTCTCTCTCTGCCCCTCCCTGCTCATGCTCTCTCTCTGCCTCAAAAATAAATAAAACATTAAAAAAAATTTTTTTTTAAAAGGTGAAAGAGATAAACCTTTAGACAGACTCATCAAGGAAAAGAGAAAGGACTCAAAATCGGAAATGAAAGAGGAGTTACAACTGACATCACAGAAATATAAAGGATTAATTATATGCCAATAAATTTGACAATAAAGAAGATATGGATAAGTTCCTAAGTTCCATATATATATATGAGACATTCTAAAACTGGATCACAAAGAAAAAATTTGAACAGGCTGCTTACTAGTAACAAAACTAAATCATTAATAAACATCCTTCCCACAAACAAAAGTCCATAACCAAATGGCTTCACAGGTGAACTCTACCAAACATTTCATTTATAATTAGTACCTATCCTTCTCAAATACTCCAAAAAACAGAAAAGGAATGCTTCCAAATTCATCCTCTAAACTAGCATATACTTGATACCAAAACCAAACAAAGACACTACAAAAAAAAAAAAAATTACAGACCAATATCCCTGATGAATGCAGATACAAAAATCCTCAACAAATTAGGAAAATGAATTTAACATACATTAAAAAGATTCACCATGACAAGTGGGATTTATTTCAGGGATGTGAGGATGGTTCAATATCTGCAAATCACTGATAAAACATATTAACAAAATGGAAAATAAGAATCGTACAATCATCTCAATATATGCAGAAACAACATTTGACAAAATTTAACATCTGTTCACGATAAAAACTCTCAACAAAGTGGGTTTAGAGAGAAAATACCTCAACACAATAAAGGCCATATATGAAAAAACTCCGCTAACATCACACCCAATTGTGAAGAGCTGAAAGCTTTTCCTCACCACCTTCATTCCGTTCAGACAAGAAAAAGAACTAAATGGCATCCAAGTTGGACGCTATAAATAGAAGACCCAATCGACTCCAACTAGTAAATGAATTCAGTCAAATTATAGGACACAAAATTAATATGCAGAAATCTGTTGTGTTTCTATACATTAATAAAAACCTAGTAGAAAGAGAAATGAGGAGAACAATTCCATTTATAACTGCATCAAAAAGTGTAAAGTACCTAGGAATAAACGTAGACAAGGAAGTTAGACTTGTATTCTGAAAACTACAAGACACTGATGAAAGAATCTGAAGACAGCACAAATAGAAAGATACACCATATGTCATGCTCATGGAATGAAAGAATTAGTATTTTTAAAATGTCCATACTACCCAATCTACAGATTCAATGCAATCCATATCAAAATACCAACAGTATTTTTCACAGAACTAGAACAAGTAATCCAAACCACAAAAGACCAGAAATAGCCAAAGCAAGCTTGAGAAAGAACAAAGCTGGAAATTTTACAATACCAGATTTCAAACTATACTACAAAGCCATAGTAATCAAAATAGTACAGTACTTGTACAAAAATAGAACAGAATAGAGCCCAGAAATAAACCTTTGCTTATACGGTCAGTTAATCTGTGCAGAGGAGGCTAGAATGCACAATGGAGAAAGTCTCTTCAATAAATGGTGCTGGGAAAACTAGACAGCTACACACACAAAAAAATGAAACTAGATCACTTTCTTACACCATACACAAAAATTAAGTCATCATGGCAGGGGTCACCTGGGTGGCTCAGTTGGTTAAGCATCTGATTTCAGCTCAGGTCATGATCTCATGGTTCATGGATCAAACCCCATGAGTACATGGGTACACTCACTCTCACAGAAAAAAAACTGAAACCAAAAAAAAAAAAAAAAAAAAAAAAAAAAAAAAAAAAAAAAAAAAAAAAACGAACCAAACCTAAAAGCCAAAAACAAAAAACAAAAAAACAAAACCAAAACAAAACCTCAAAATGGATTAAAGACTTAGCTGTAAGTCCTGAAACCATAAAACTAAAAGCAACATCTGCAATAATTTCTTTGATATCAGTGACATTATTCTAGATATTATCTCTTCAGAAAAGGGAAACAAAAGCAAAAATAAAACAGTTGGGATTACATCAAGCTAAAAAACTTCTGCAAAGCATCAAGAATACAAAAAGGCAACCTACTGAATTAGAAAAGATATGTGCTAATGATATATCCAAAATATATATATATATTTACTCCAAATATCCAAATACTTAATATCCAAAAAATATAAAGAATTCACACACCTTAACACCAAAACCCCCCAAACAATTCAATTTAAAAGTAGCAGAGGATCCGAATGGGCATTTTCCCAAAGAAGACATACAGATAGCCAAGAGACATGAAAAGATGCTCAGTGTAACTAATCATCAGGGAAATGCAAATCAAATCCACAATGAGGTTATCACCTCATACCAGCTAGTATCAAAAACACAAGAAATAACAAGTGTTGATGATGAAGTTGAGGAAAGAGAACTCTTGTGCATTCCTGGGTGAAATGTAAAGTGGCACAGCCACTGTTGAAAACAATATAGAAAAGTAAAAATAGAAATACCGTACGATCCAGTCGTTCTACTTCTGGGTATTTACCTGAAGAAAATGAAAACACTAATTCAAAAAGATACATACATCCCTGTTTGCTGCAGCATTATTTGCAATAAATAAGATATAGACACAATCTGTTTACTGAAAGATAAATGAATAAAGACATGATACACACACACACACACACACACACACACACAGGGGAGTATTACTCAGCCATTTAAAAAACAATGAAATCATAGGGCATCTGGCTGGCTTAGCTGGTGGAGAGTGCGACTCTTGATCTCTAGGTCATGAGTTCAAGACCTATGTTGGGCATGGGTATTACCTTAAAAAAAGGGGGGGGGCGAATTTTGACATTTATGACAAGGACAGACCTAGAGGATATTAATCTAAGTGAAATAAGTCAGAGAAAGACAAGTAACATTTCAGTTATGTATGGAATGTAAAAAACAACAACCAACAGCATTAACAAAAGAGGCAGATTTCTAACTACAGAGAACAAACTAGTGGTTGCCAAAAGGGAAGAGTGTGGGGTAATGGACAAAACAAGTGAAAGAGATTAAGAGGCACCAACTTCCAGCTCTAAAACAAGTTACAAAAATGAAAAGTACATTATAAAGAATAGTCAGTAATATTGTAATAACTTTGTTGACAAAAGTACACTTATGATGAGCATTTTGTAATGTATGTAATAGTCAAATCATTATGTTGTACACCTGAAACTAAAATTAATGTCAATTATACTTCAATTAAAAAAAAAAAAGAGGGTGGTGGGAATACCAGCAAACTTGCACTCCCTTCTTTCCATCATGTGAGGACACAAGAAAGCCATCTGCAAACCAAGAGTCCTTATCAGAAACCAAAGTAGTAAGCACCTTAATCTGGACTTCCTTCCCAGCTTCTAGAACTGTGAACAGTAAATTTCTGTTCCTTAAGCCACCTATAGTATTTTGTTACAGCTGACCAAGAAAATTCCTGCTTATCATGAGTGGTATTCCATTATATAGAGGGTACTACAATTTGTTTACTCATTCAACTGTTTTCGATGGACTTGGGGTTTTTCCCCTTTTACCATTAAAAGTAAAGCTGCTTTAAACATTTGTTCACAGGTCTTTGCATAACATATGCTTTTATTTTCTTTGGACAAATGCCTAGGAATGGGATGACTGTTGCCTTAGAGCCATATGTTAATTATATATATATATTTTTAAATGTTTGTTTAGGGGTGACTGGGTGACTCAGTTGGTTAAGTGCCCAATTCTTGATCTTGGCTCAGGTCATGATCTCACCGTTTATGAGTTTAAGCCCCACATTAGGCTCTGCACTGACCACAAAGAGCCTGCCTGGCATTCTCTCTCTCCCTCTCTCTCTGTCCCTACCCTCCTCGTGCTATCTCAAAATACATAAGTAAACTTTTAAAAAATGTTTATTTATTGGGACACCTGGGTGGTTCAGTTGGTTAAGCATCCAACCTGATTTCAGCTCAGGTCATGATCTCACAGTTCATGAGATCAAGCGCCACATCAGGTTCTGCACTAATGGGTGTGAAGCCTGCTTGGGACTCTCCCCCTCTGCCCCACCCCTGGTTGTGCATGCATGCATTCTCTCAAAAATAAACAAACAAACTTAAAAAGAAATCTTTAGGGGCGCCAGGGTGGCTTAGTCGGTTAAGCCTCCGGCTTCGGCTCAGGTCAGATCTCACATTTGTGGGTTCGAGCCCCGCACTGGGCTCTGTGCTAACAGCTAGCTTGGAGCCTGGAGCCTGCTTCCGGTTCTGTGTTTCCTTCTCTCTCTCTCTGCCCCTCCCCCTCTCATGCTCTGTCTCTTTGTATCAAAATAAAGAAAACATTAAAAAAAAAAGTTAAAAAAAAAAAGAAATCTTTATTGTGCAAGAGTGTGTGCACCAGTGGAGGAGGGGGAAAGAGGGAGAGGGAGGCAGAGAGAGACAGAATCCCAAGCAGGCTCCATGTTCAGCACAGAGCTCAATCCATCTCTCGACCCAAGATCAAGGGTCAGATGCTTCAGTGACTGAGCCACCCAAGCACCCCTGTTGTTTAATTTTTCAGACACTGCCAAATTGCTTTCCAAAGTGCTTGTACAATTTCCATTCCTACCATCTGTGGATGAGAGTTCCATTTGCTCCACAGGCTTGACAAAAGTTGGTGTGGCCAGGGTTTTTAATGTTAGCAACGATGAAAGTGCATAGTGGTTAAGCACATGGGTTTAATTTTCCATTTTCCTAAAGACTCTTCCCAGCATCTTTTTATATAAAATTTTGCCAAACTTTTTTTTGAAATCTGTTTAAATCTATTGCCTTTTTTTTTTTTTAATATTTTTTATTTATTTTTGAGAAACAGAGAGACAGCATGAGCAGGGGAGAGTCAGAGAGAGAAGGAGACACAGAATCTGAAGCAGGCTCCAGGCTCCGAGCTAGCTGTCAGCACAGAGCCCGATGCGGGACTCGAACCCACGAATTGTGAGGTCATGACCTGAGCCAAAGCTGGCCGTTCAACCGACTGAACCACCCAGGCACCCCTATTGCCTGTTTTTAAAAAACTGTTTCTAACTATTGAGTTATAAATGTTCTTTACATGTTTTAGATACTTGCCCTCTCTTAGATGTGCTTGGCAAATCAAGTCCCTCTCTTCTCCTTCGGGGCCGCCATGATGCATATTTGGGTCAGCCTGCTGGTATCCTACAAGCCCCTTAAGTTCTCTTTACTTTTCTTTTTTTTTTTCTCTTCTGACTGACATTTTCAAATGACCTGTCTTCAAGTTTTTAGATTCTTTATCTGATCAAGCCTGCTACTGAACCTCTCTAGTAAATTCTTCAGCTTAATTGTTCAGCTCTAGAATTTCTACTTGGTTCTGTCTTACAGCTCCTATCTGTTTATTGATATTCTCACATTGTCCGTGAATTGTTTTCTGATAGTCTGTGTTCTTTTAAATCACTGAGCATCTTTAGCATAGGTGTTTTATATTTTTGTCAAGTAATTCAGAGGCCTACATTTCTATATGGCCAGTTTCCAGGCATTTATTTTCTTCCTTTGGTTGGGCCATGTTTCCTACTAACTGTTCCTGTGCCAAGGAAGACCCTTACTAATCTCAGCTTAGAGGTTCTGGGATCACTCAAATCTTTTCTGGGAATGCATATTCCCTGTGTTGGCACATGTGTGTGTGTGTTAACTACAGCATGTGTGATTGCCTTTAAACACCTTAATTTCCTAGAGAGGCTCTCCCTTGCTGCTTCTTAGAAGTCAGCCACTTCCTGCTCCTCAGGAAGGCACAGGCATCTCCCTGGCCTCCCCCTGTATCTGCTGCGCGGTATCCAGAGAGGTTTTTGTAAATTCAGTCAAGACTCAGTTGATCCTCGGACGACCCTCACTGCCAGAGGCAGCTCTGAAGCCTGGTCTGTAGTCCTTCCTGCTTAACTTGACTTCTTGCTCCAACTTCCACAACCCAGACCCACCTGCAGATTGGAGAGAACCATGGCCTCATTGCAATCATGTGCTGCACTTGCTGGGCCCTCTGCAGCCAGAACTTTCCAATTTGACTTAACCCCTCATTCTAAGCCCAGCCCCACTGGTCACCTGCCTCAGTCTCAGTGTTTCTCCCAGGTTTGCCCCTAACTCTATCCTCCAGACTGAATGAAATATCCCAGGCTCCGCCACCAAAGTTGCCACCAAATCCATGAAGTTCCTTGAAGTGAAATAAACACTAGCTCCCAGGACAGTATTAATGTACCAACTCCTATGCCTCTGCGTCCATCTCATGTCCACCCTTCTCCTGGTACCCGTCCTCAGCTCTGCGTCTACACTGTCCTTAACATTTTCTCCCTCATATCACTTATTTCTCCTAACTTGAGTATGTGAAACTCAATGCCATCAGCTAGATATCCAAGCAAGAACCCCAGTCCTCAGCTACTTCTCTTTCCTAGTCTGAAACCTACAGATTGCTTCTGGCAATCACAGCTCACTTACCTGGACATATACCGTAGTACCCACAACATTTTGGGTACCTCCATCCTGAAGCCCTCCCCAGATTTCCAAACATGGGTGTCCAGCTGCCTACTTAATGCTTTTTCTCAGTAGTCTCTGAAACACCTCAGATCTTAAAATAGTCACAACAAAGTTCCCAATATCCCCAGTGAAAATTACTCTACGACCAATCTTCCCCTATCAATTGATGGAATTTTCACCCTTCCCGTTGCTTAGATCAAAACCCTAGGGTCATCTCTGGAAGTGCTCCACTTTCTCACTATTATAGAATGTTTGTCTCACCCCCACCCCCATTCATATTTTGGCACTCTACCTCCCACCACCTGATGGTATTAGACAATGGAGCCTTTGGGCCAAAATTAGGAAGCAGGCCCTCACCAGACACAGAAACTGACCAACCTGATCTTGGACTTCTAGTCTCCAGAGCTATCAGGAATAAATTTCTGCTGTTTATAAATCACCAGTTTATGGCATTTTATTACAGCAATAGCAGACCAAGCTTGCGACTCCCTTCCACATGAGAAAATCTAGTTGGCCCTTAATAAAAACAGATCCAGAATCCAGCTGGATTAGTTTTCCTTCCTCTTCACAATCTCTTCCCCACAGTGAAGCCGGATGAAGCCTGTTAAGAGCCTGGGAAAGATCATCTCCTTCCTCTAATCCCAAACCTCCCGTCACTTCCAGAACAGGTCAGCAACCTCTCGGCAGCCATTTCAGTCCTGAATCCTATCTTCCTGTTCTCTGTTCCCACCTGAAGGAAGAGGAATCTATGGTTTCCATAAAGCTCCGGGCTTACCTATGCCTCTCAGCATTTTTACATGCTAGTATGGAGATAACCAGGCGCACAAAACGGAAATACCTCTATCTTATCCCGGGTACGGACCCAGGGCGGGGGGAGGCTTGGGGTTTCTCGCGGGTCCCTAGACCCAAGGTGCCCGGACACTAGAGTGCAAAGAGCACAGGAGTGGGAGGAGGCAGCGTCGGACTGGGACCCGACGGCACACATCTCCGCAGGTGCCAGGCGCGCGTCTGTCGCCAGATTTCACAGGCAGGGTACAGATGGATCCAGTCACGTCAGGTTTCAACGGCCTCAGGCTGGCCCGTGACCCGGGGCCGAACCTCGGCGCCTCGGCGCTTCATCTCAGCAGCTCCGCGTCCTTGAAGAGTCAACCGTCTAGCGCCTCGACGGCTCCATCCCTCCCCTTCCCTCTGCTTCTCCAGTCAACAACCTCTGGGAAGCTCTGGACGCCCTGATGTAACTCGTGTGGCTCCTCTCTTCAGAATGCCCCACAGCTTCCAGAAGCCCGAGAATACGGGGAGAGAGCCCTCGGCCTGCTACTCCAGGGGCGACTCCGCCTCAAACACTGTTCCTCAAAGGCACATCGGACCCCAGCTCTCCCGGGGCTCCCAGCCTCGGCCGGGGTCTGCTCCTCATCACAACCGCAACGGTAAAATCTAACAGGGAAGCGGAGATGTCCTGTTTGTTCAGGGCCATTGTCAGAAACGGGACCCCACTACCAGTGCCACACTGTCCCAGACAGTAAGGGACGTGAGGCTGTGAGCAGGCGTCCCTCCGCCGGCGGTGAGGGGCCGGGCAGCGCAGCGCTTACCTGAGCCGGGTCCCTCAGCTGAGGTGCCGCCATCCGGGCCTGTGGGCGGAGCAGGCCGGGAGCCGGCAGGCCCTGGTGCCGGGCGCCCCGGAAGGCGACGCCGAGCGTCAGACCCGCCTCTGTGCGGCGGGGACACCGGCTCCTCCGACTCCTTTCCCGGCACGTCACCTCCGCGCAGACCCACCGCTCCGGAACTTCTGCCGGGAAGAACACAGGGTGGAAGCCAAAATGACCGCCCGGAGGAGGACGCCGGAAGTCCCGCCCCGCGCTAGGGGTCACACACGGAAGGCCTCTGTGCTAAACCTTCATTGGCTCGGGGAGGCGGCCGTTAGACGCGGAGCCTGCCGGGTAATGTAGTTCCCACGGCCTCGGGTGCCTCGGGCAAGGGCGCTCCCCAGTCAACCCGTAGACCAGTTGAGAGCCGCGAACTGCGCTGGGGGGATGGCGTCTGCCAGTCCAAGGGAGCAATAGGGTCTTTGTCCCCTCCTCAAAGAGCAGAATTCAAGTTTCTAAAGGGGCGTGTCGTGTGTTGCCTGCAGCTGTCCACCCAAGCGTTTGTTGAAGTGTTAACTTCGGGCTTCGTGAAGTTCAGTTTGCTCTCAGGGGCTACGGATCCAGATGCACTTACCATCCATCCGTAGTCATTCAAACAAAATGTGTACCCTGGTAGCAGAAGCTACCATGTCACGTTGCAATTCAAATCCACACACTATGAAGTGTATGAAGGGTCCTTTTAATGGTCTATGTTTGATCAGGGACAAGAGAAAAAAACAGGTTGCGTCGTGACAGGAAATATTACAGAGGGCTTCTGGGCTACCCTGAAGCAGGAATACAAAGGTGATCTCCGTAATTACTACAGAAACTATCTCCCTTGACTGAAAATTATCGTGTCCAACTTAGTGAGCGACATGTTTGCCTACATTTATCTATTTAGTATACTTTTTGATAGCCTAATAGTTGTTTTCTTTTGGAAATCTGACATCAATCTCAAAACTAGAACCGTGAAGAGCCTCTATTTTGATAGCTTCAGTGGCTTCCGTGTTCAGATGTAGCAGGTATGAAAAGGGTGCTCTGAACTCCATGATTTCACCTCATTACTAGAAAGTAGTTATTAGTTCCCCTATGATTACAGGAAATAAATATCCTGCATGAGTTATTGATATTATCTGTGAAAAACTAAAATGCAAATTACAGAAAGCTATTAATAGTGGCTATGTAATGATTCAGAATTTGTGTCAGGAATGTCTTAATGGAAATATTAGTGGATGGTAAAAAGATCTTAGAGAAATATCAGTGATGTCTGAGAAGAGATACAATTAAGCTGAGCATGTGACTATAACAATCATTCTGAAGACTTTGTGTCCAAAATTTTTATTCTTATTCATTCTTGAAATGAAGCGATACTGGCATTCAGGAAAAACTAACAGGGACATGAGGAACATGTAGAACTGTAAAAATGTAAAATGAAAGGAAGCTAAATGCCTTGTTTATTCACTGCTCTAACAAATGATCGATGAGTATTTGGCTTCAAAAACTTATTGCAGATGCATAGGAGACATCAGGACACAAAAGGGACAAAAGATTCCTGTCCTCCTGGGGGTTATATTCTATACAAGGAGGTCACGGAAACCATGAAAGAAATACGAAATCATATGGCATGTTAGAATGTGGTAGGCACAGTGGAAGACCATGAGGTGAACGTGCTTACAGGTAGGGCATGCGTAGTACATAGCGCAGAAAGGGGCCTCTCTGACAGGAGGGCCACTGAGCAACAGCCTGAAGGGTAACATATGAGGGATGAGCGTGTGGGTATTTTTGGGATAAGCTGTGGGTAGAGAGCTTCCTGGATAAAGCACTCGGGGCTTCTAGTGGGGGTCTTGGGCCCAGTCGCCGGGAGCCTGACGTGCTCACCGCAGAGACACTGCAGGGATGCATGTGAGAAACCGTGGCCCTGCCCCTGGGAGCCCGCCATTCTGCACGGTGACAGACTGCAAGGCCGGGAACCAGGCGGCCTCACTTCTCATAGAACCCTGGTTCTCGGGTTTGAGTCCTAGACCTTCACCATTAGTGTCACCGGTGACTTGTTAGAAATGCTCATTCCCTGGGTTCCTGGGGGGCTCGACTGGTTAAGTGTCCGACTCTTGGTTTCGGCTCAGGTCATGATCTCATGGTTTGTGCGTCTGAGCCCTGCACCAGGCTCTGCTCTGACAGCACAGAGGCTTCTGGAGATTCTCTCTGTCTCCCTCTCCCCGCACCTCCCCTACTTGCTCACTCTCTCCCAAAATAAACAACAACAAAAAATGTTCATTCACATTTCAGAAACTAACCTGGGCTTTCTGTGAATCAGGACCTAGAATCTGTTTTAACGATTTTCTAGGTGGTTCTGATACATGTTTGATAACATTCCATGTACTGGTGTGACTTTTGTGGATGAGGTCACAGTGTTCCTCACAGCAGTTGGAGCCTCTGCAGGATCTCTGAAGGGCGGGGGAGGGAGGGGGGAAGGCGCGGTCAGGACAGGCTACTCTCCCTGACGCGAAGGCTGACACACAGTTACTGAGACAGGGGTGAAGTCTGCGACAGCTCTCCCTCCCGGAGAAAAACGCCTTTGCAGACCGCTATCTGCACGGGGGTGTGCCACTCGGTGTTCAAACGCATTCCTTTACAAGTTGTTTTTCTCAGTAAAAAGTAACAGACTTTGTATACTGGCCCACGTTTTGATTTCCTCACTTAATACATCTTGGACAACCTAAAGCTATTTTCTCATTTTACACCCAACACCTACGGATACTGCCTTCTCTTGAGACCTTGTAGACATAAAGCTGCCTTTTGGGGTTTTTTTTCAATGTTTATTGATTTATTTTGAGAGACAGAGAGAGAGACAAGAGAGAGAGAGGGAGAGACAAGAGAGAGAGAGGCGAGAGAGAGAGAGAGAGAGACAAGAGAGAGAGGAGACAAGAGAGAGACGAGAGAAAGAGAGACAGAGAAACAAGAGAGAAAGAGAGAGACAGAGAGAGAGACAAGAGAGAGAGACAGAGAGACAAGAGAAAACAAGAGACAAGAGAGAGACACGGAGAGAGATGAGAGAGAGAGAAAGAGACAAGAGAGGGAGAAAGAAAAAGAGAGAAGATAGTGACAGAGAGAGATGAGAAAGAGACAGAGAGACAGAGAGAGACAAGAGAGAAAGAGAGAGAGAGAGAGACGAGAGAGACAAGAGAAAGACTGAGAGAGACAAGAGAGACAGAGAGACAAGAGAGAGAAAGAGAGAGAGACAAGAGAAAAAGAGAGACAAGAGACAGGGAGAGAGAGATGAGACAGAGAGACAAGAGAGAGAGAGGCGAGAGAGAGAGAGAGAGAGACAAGAGAGAGAGGAGACAAGAGAGAGACGAGAGAAAGAGAGAGACAGAGAAACAAGAGAGAAAGAGAGAGACAGAGAGACAAGAGAAAGAGAGACAGAGAGACAAGAGAAAACGAGAGACAAGAGAGAAACACGGAGAGAGAGATGAGAGACAGAGAGAAAGAGACAAGAGAGGGAGAAAGAAAAAGAGAGAAGATAGTGACAGAGAGAGATGAGAAAGAGACAGAGAGACAGAGAGAGACAAGAGAGAGAGAGAGAGACGAGAGAGACAAGAGAAAGAGACTGAGAGAGACAAGAGAGACAGAGAGACAAGAGAGAGAAAGAGAGAGAGACAAGAGAAAAAGAGAGACAAGAGACAGGGAGAGAGAGATGAGACAGAGAGAGACAAGAGAGAGATAGACAAGAGAGAGAGACAAGAGAGGGAGAGAGAAAGAGAGAAGATAGAGACAGAGAGAGAGACAATAGAGAAAGAGAGAGACAGAGAGATGAGAGACAGAGAGAGGCAAGAGAGACGAGAGAGAGATGAGAGTCAAGAGAGAGACAGAGAAAGAGAGACAAGAAAGAGACAGAGGCACAGAGACAGAGAGACAGAGAGACGAGAGAGAGGGAGAGACAGAGAGACAAAAGAGAGACAGAGACAGAGAGAGATGACAGAGAGAGATGAGAGAGGGGGAGAGAGAAAGAGAGATGAGAAAGACAAAAGAGAGAGAGGCAAGAGAGAGATAGACAAGAGGCAGAGAGAGAGACAGAGAGAGATAAGAGATGAGAGACGAGAGAGGGAGAGAGACAAGAGAGAGACAGAGAGATGAGAGATAGAAACAGAGAGAAATGAGAGAGACAGAGAGACAAGAAAGGGAGAGAGAAAGCGAGAGACCGAGAGAGATGAGAAAGAGAGAGAGGGAGAGAGAGACAAGAGAGACAAGAGAGACAAGAGACAGAGAGGCAAGAGAGATGAGAGACAGAGAGAGACAAGAGAGAGAGAGGGAGAGAAAGGGAAAGAGAGACAAGAGAGACAAGAGAGAGGCAAGAGAGAGAGGGGGAGAAAGATAGACAAGAGAGAGACAGAGAGAGACAAGAGAGAGACCAGAGAGATGAGAGACAGAGAGAGATGAGAGAGACAAAGAGAGAGATAGGAGAGAGAGAGGGGGAGAGAGAGAGACAAGAGACAGAGAGAGACAAGAGAAAGAGATGAGAAAGAGAAAGAGAGATAAGAGAGAGACAGAGACATATAGAGACAAGAGAGAGACAGAGACAGAGAGATGAGAGGAAGAGAGACAAGAGAGACAGAGAGATGAGAGAGGAGAGACAGAGACAAGAGAGAGAAAGAGAGACGAGAGACAGAGACAGAGAGACACAAGAGAGAGGGGGAGAAAGAGATGAGAGAGACAGAGAGAGAAAGAGATGAGAGAGATGAGAGACAAGAGAGACAGAGACAGAGACAAGAGAGAGATGAGACAGAGAGAGACAAGTGAGAGAAAGAGACAGAGAGAGAGATGAGAGCAAGGGAAAGAGAAAGAGAGACAAGAGACAGAGACAGAAAGACGACAGAGAGAGAGAAGAGAGAGGGAGAAAGAGAGAGACAAGAGACAGAGAGACAAGAGAGAGACAAGAGAGACGAGAGAGAGATGAGAGACAGACAGAGACAGAGAGAGATGAGAGAGAGGGAGAAAGAGAGAGACGAGACAGAGAGAGACAAGAGACAGAGAGTGACGAGAGAAAGGGAGAGACAAGAGACAGAGAGTGACAAGAGAAAGGGAGAGACAAGAGACAGAGACAGAGAGAGATGAGAGGGAGAGAGAAAGAGACAGAGAGAGATGAGAGGGAGAGAGAAAGAGACAGAGAGAGATGAGAGAGAGAAAAGGAGAGAGAGACAAGAGAGAGAGACAAGAGACAGAGAGAGATGAGAGAGAGAAAGGGAGAGAGAGACAAGAGAGAGACAGAGACAGAGAGGAGAGAGACAGAGAGAGAGAGACAAGAGGGAGAGAGGGTCCCAAGCAGGCCCTACAGCGGTCAGCACAGGAACCACGGAATCATGACCGCAGCAGAAACCGAGAGTCAGATGCCTAATCAACTGAGCCATCCACCCACCCCTAAAGCTGCCTTCTTTTAATCTTTTTATAACATTTTGTAAATGTTTGTTTATTTTTAGAGAGAGAGAGACAGAGCATGAACAGGGGAAGGGCAGAGAGAGAGAGGGAGACACAGAATCTGAAGCAGACTCCAGGCTCCAAGCTGTCAGGACAGAGTCCTACGCAGGTCTCGAACTCCCGAACCCTGAGATCATGACCTGAGCGGGAATCGGATGCTTAACTGCCTGAGCCCCCGCAGGCGCCCTTAAAGCTGCCTTCTTTTAAAGGCTGCTTTGCATTTTGCGCCCCGCGTGTGCTAAACCCGGCCACCTGCTGTGAAGCAGCGACTGTGGGTGTCCGTCACCGCTCAGCCCCTGCAGGACCCCTTCGCCAAGGCTAAAGAAACCTCCTCCGAGGTGAGAGCGGCCCCAGGTGCTGGTCAAGCCTGCCTGCGGCTCCCCACGGGAAGAAAACCAGACCAAGTAATGCAAGTAATGACAGCACAAAGGCCTAGAGGCTGGCAACCAGGTCCCAGGGCTCCAGTTCACCTGAGGCTCCCACCTCCTCACCCAAGGGCAGGTCCCCAAGATTTCATGGACACCCATGCAAGAGAGGGACCAGCACTGCTTGGCTGCCTCAGGTAGGGCACCAACTTCTGCAGCAGGGCCAGTGGGGCCTCAGCCCCAGAGCCTGAGGCGAGGACACTGCCTCTGTAGGAGGCAACGGGACGCAGCAGCTGCTGGCGGCCACCTGCACCCGACCTCCGATGCTAGCGTGAGGGTCTCCCCCTCCAGGGCCGCGGTTTCAGAGCAGCCTGTCCGGGTAGGGCTCCCCCGAGAAGACACACACACAGGACTGCAGCTTCTGATCGCTGCTGCCCCCACCTCCCCTGTCTGGGTTCCACGTCGCTAGCAGGGCCTAGAGAGCGCCCTGGCAGACGGG
Source organism: Suricata suricatta (assembly GCF_006229205.1). NCBI lineage: Eukaryota > Metazoa > Chordata > Mammalia > Carnivora > Herpestidae > Suricata > Suricata suricatta. The sequence goes on from NC_043715.1 coordinate 58,501,887, forward strand.
GGGAGCACCCCTCATTTGCTGTGCTGTCCTTCCCTCAAGGACCACAGCCACACACTGTTCCCAGAAGCAGGCTCTGTCCCTCTCTACAGTCATTTCTGGCAGCCGTAGGTTACGGTTCACTCAGATCAAGGCGCTGAGCAAGTGCAAGTGGCCACCCCGGTGAGCTCAGGGTGAGCCACGTGGCAGACCGCACTGTCATGGCCTCTCACGTAGGGGCTAGTTCCCACTTTGCTTTTTTTTTTACATTTTTTTAAAAATTAAAAAAAATTTTTTTTTTTTACATTTTATTAATTTTTGAGAGACAGAGAGAGGCAGAGTGTGAACAGGGGAGGGGCAGAGAGAGAAAGAGACACAGAATCCGAAGCAGGCTCCAGGCTCTGAGCTAGCTGTCAGCACAGAGCCCAACGCGGGGCTCGAACCCACGAACCGTGAGATCATGACCTGAGCCGAAGTCAGACACTCAAACGACTGAGCCACCCAGGCACCCCCTTTTTTTTTTTTTTACATTTTATTTATTTTTGAGAGACAGAGAGAGACATCGCAAGCAGGGGAGGGGCAGAGAGAGGAGACACAGAATCCAAAGATAGGCTCCAGGCTCTGAGCTGTCAGCACAGAGCCAAACGTGGGGCTCCAACCCACGAACCGTGAGCTCTGACCTGAGCCGAAGCCTGCTGCTTAACCAACTGAGCCCCTCAGGCCCCCCAAGTTCCCGCTTCTCTTAAGAATGTGTACATAACATGTTGTATCTGCCTGACCATACAAAAAAGGTGAGGCTTCTTCCTGATGTCACAGTCTCTTTATTGGATTGCCTGTGAGGCACACGGCATCGCTTTAATGCTTATTTAATAATAAAACTGCTTTCTCTTCTGCTTGTGTATGGAAAGCTTTTCTCGGTCAGCAGGATATTTTGTTTATTTCCCCAATATTTCCTCCTCCCTCAGAACTCCAAGACACTGAATGTACAAACCAAAAGTGAACTCTAATTTAGACTATGAACTATGGGTGATAACGATGTGTCGGTTTAGGCTCATTCATTGTGACAGATGACTCACTCTAAGATAGGATGTTCATGCTGGGACAGGCTGTGCATCTGGGGACAGGCGGGCAGTATACAGGAACTCCCTGTACTTTCTGCACTATTTTGCTATGAACCTAAAATTGCTCTAAAATAAGTTTATTTTAAAAATTAAAATTCAGAGGTGCCTGGGTGGCTCGGGTGAGCGTCTGACTTTGGCTCAGGTCATGATCTCACAGTTCATGGGTTCGAGCCCTGTGTCAGGCCCTGTGCTGGCAGCTCAGAGCCTGGAGCCTGCTTCGGATTCTGTGTGTGTCTTTCTCTTTCTCTGCCCCTCCCCCACTCATGCACTGTCTCCGTCTCTCAAAAATAAACAAATGTAAAAACAGTATTAAAAATCATTAGTGAAAAACATTAACAGTTTAGAAAGTCATCATCAAGTAACATTTTTTATTATGGGAAAATGTACATAAGGAAAAATTTACCATTTTGACCATTTTTAAGTGCACGATTTGGTGGCAGTAAGAGTCATCAAGGCCTGTGCAACCATCAAGCCTATCCATCTCCAGAATTCTTACATCATGGAGCTTGGGTCCTGGCTTGGTGGCACATGGAAATGTTCTGGTTCCTCAAGTGTGAAACTTCTCCAAAAGGACCAAAAAGCCTGTCCTCTTGGGTTTTTATGAAGGCTTTATTAGAGTCATGACTGTCATTGGCCACTGGCTGATGAAACCTCCAGCCTGTCCTTCCCTGGAGGTGGGGGTGAAGGGTAGGCATTCCAAGTTCTAATCCTTTATCACATGATCGCTCCTCCTGACAACTTGACCCTGGCCCTGGGTGGGTTCAGAAAGGAAAAATCACCTTCACTAATAACAAGATACTCATTTTACCTTTATGGCTCTGAACCATTTTCAGGAACTGTGGATGAAGACCAATATAGCTGAAAAATGATATAATATATAACAGTAGTTCTTATAAATCATTGTTTCACACTAGCAATGAACAAATGGAATTTGAAATAAAAAGTATTACCATTTACATTAGTACCCCCAAAATGAAATTCAATGGAGAGATATACCAGGTTCATGAACAGGAAGACTCACTATTGTCTAGATGTCAGTTTTTCTCAAATTTATCTATATATTCAACACACTCTTAATATAAATCCCAGCAAGTTATTTTGTGGATATTGACAAAACGATTCTAAAGTTTGTATGGAGGCAAAAGAACCAACATAGCTCATTAATTTAATATTCAAGAAAAAGAACAAAATCAAAGACTGAGACTATCCAACTTCAAGATTACTATAAACCAACAGTGACAGGGGTGTCGGGGTGGCTCAGTTGGTTAAGCATCTGACTTCAACAACATCCGACTTCAGCTACTTTCTCTGTCCCTCCCCTGCCTATTCTCTGTCTCTCTCAAAAATAAACAAACATTAAAAAAAATAAAGCAACAGTGACCAAGACAATGTGTTGCTGGCTAAAGAATCTATTAAAAGATTAATGGAACAGAATAGTGAGCTGATCTATGGTCAACTGATCTCTGAGAAAGTAACAAAAGCAATGCAATGGAGTACAGATCTTTTCCTTTTCAACAAATAAGTGGGAACACCTGGACATCCACAGCTAAAACAAAAAATCTAGACATAGTCTTTATTCCCTTCACAAAAATGAACTCAATGTGGATCAAAGACCTAAATGTGTAACAACAACAAGAACGACTATAAAATTCCTAGAAGGAAACGTAGGGAAAAAACTTAGACAACCTTGGAGATGGTGATAACTTTTTCAATACAAAACCAAAGGCACAATACATTACAGAAATAACTTGATAAGCTGGACTTCATTAAAATTCAAAACTTCTGCTCAGCAAAAGACAATGTCAAGAGAATAGAAGACAAGCCACAGACCAGAAGAAAACATTTGCAAAGAACACATCTCAACAAAGACTGTTATCGAATGCATACAAAGAACTCTTAAAACTCCACAGTAACAAAACAAGCACTCCATTTACAAATGGGCAAAAACATAACTTTAAAAAATGAGCAAAAGACCTTAACAGCTCACCAAAGAAGATACACACATTGCCACTGAGCATATGAAATAATGTTCAACATCATGTCATGAAGAAATAGCAAATCAAGACAGTAAGCTACTGCTGCACATCTAATAGAATTGCCAATATGCAAAACACTGACATCAAATCCTGGTGAGAATGTGGAGCAGCAGGAACTCTCATTCAGTTCTGGTAGGAGTACACACTGGCACAGACACTCGGGAATAGTCTGACCGTGTCTAACACAACCAAACATACTCCTACCGCACAATCCAGTAAGCACACTCCTTGGTATTTACTCAAATGGGTTGAAAACATATCCACACAAAAACCTGCACACAGATGTTCACAGTAGCTTTATTCATAGCCAAACTGGGAGGCAACCAGGATTTGCTTTAATGGATGAATGGATATATAAACCCTAGTACATTCATACAATGGAATATTACCTAGCACTAGAAAGAAATGAACTTTCAAGCCATGAAAAAGACATACAGGAACCAAAAGTAATATTGTTAAGTGAAAGAAAATAATCTGAAAAGGCTACATGCTGTGTGATTCCAAATATATAATATTTAGGAAAAGACAAAACTTTGGAGACAGTAAAAAGATCAGTGGTTTCCAGGGGTTAAGGCACAGGGTGGATGAACACACGGAGCATGGACTGTTGGGAGGAAAATTATTCCATGTGGCATTATGATGATACCATTATACATGTGTCAAATCCATACAACGTACACCACCAAAAGCAAACTCTAATTTAAACTATGAAAATAAACTCAACTATTTACTTTGAGTGATAATGATGTGTCAGTTTAGGTTCGTTGATTGTAACAAACGAACATCCCTAATATTGGATATTCACAGTTGGGGAGGCTGTGCATCCGGGACAGGCGGGCAGTGTACAGGAACTCCCTGAACTTTCTGCTCTATTTTGCAGTGAATCTAAAACTACTCTAAAATTGGGACGCCTGGGTTGCTCAGTCACTTAAGCCTCCGGCTTCGGCTCAGGTCAGGATCTCATGGTTCCTGGGTTCGAGCCCTATGTCGGGCTCTGTGCTGACAGCTAGCTCAGAGCCTGGCATGTTTCGGATTCTGTATCTTCCTCTCTCTGACCCTTCCCTGCTTGTGCTGCACCTCTCTGTCTCTCAAAACAAACAAACAAAAAACAAAAACAAAAAACTACTCTAAAATAAATTTTTTTTAGGGGTGCCTGGGTGGCTCAGTCAGTTAAGCATCCAACTTTGGCTTATGTCACAATATCACTGTTCATGGGATCGAGCCGCATGTCGGGCTCTGTGCTGATAACTCAGAGCCTGGAGCCTGGCTTTGGCTCTTTCTGCCCCTCCCCGGTTCTCTTTCTCTCTCTCAAAAATAAACATTAAACATTTTTTTTAACTTTTAGTAATTTTATTTAAAATTTTTTTTTAACATTTATCCATTTTTGAGAGACAGAGACAGAGTATGAATGGTGGGAAGGGGCAGAGAGAAAGGGAGACACAGAATCTGAAGTAGCTCCAGGCTCCGAGCTGTCAGCACAGAGCCCGCCACGGGGCTCAAACCCATGAATGATGAGATCATGACTGAGCTGAAGTCAGGCGCTTAACCAACTGAGCCACCCAGGTGCCCCTTAATAAGTTTATTTTAATGGGACACCTGGATGGCTCATTGGGTTAGGCGTCCAACTTTTGATTTCGGCTCAGGTCATGGTCTCACAGTTTGTGAGATCAGGCTCCATGCTGACACTGTGGAGCCTGCTTGGGATTCTCTTTCCCTCTCTTTCTCTCTCAAAATAAATAAACTTTATAAAATACATTTATTTAAAACTTAAAAAGAAATTATCACACTTTTAATTAAAAGCTTTTACATAATTAAATGGGGAAATGTACACATTTTGGGGCTTGGAATGCATGTGTCAGTAGCTCCTTTCCCCTTTAATCTCGGTGAAACTCAATGTGAAAAATAGGTTTCTAATAAAAATGTCCTGCAGTTAGTTACTTGAGAAGAAATTTTAGTCACTCTCTACATACTGTTAGATTGTAGGATGTGAGGGCAAAAGTCTTCACTGATTATTCTTAGCTCCTCACAATTATTCAGAACCTTGAAAGCAATTCTAGATTCTAGAAACTGGGCGCCTGGGTGGCTCAGTCGGTTAGGCCTCCGACTCCGGCTCAGGTCAGATCTCACGTTCGTGGGTTCGAGCCCCGCATCAGGCTCTGTGCTGACAGCCAGCTCAGAGCCTGGAGCCTGCTTCAGGTTCTGTGTCTCCTTCTCTCTCTGCCCCTCCTCCTCTCATGCTCTGTCTCTCTCTGTATAAGAAATAAATAAAACATTAAAACAAATTAGATTCTAGAAACTGACCAATGACTGAATATCATCCAACTGAATTATGAATCTGAGCTTTAGGATATTAGCACAGGATTCTCGAAGGAAGTTGTGGGAGGGTCCTAGGCACATACACACAGATCCTCAATACACAGCTGTAAGCACAGACCCTTGGAGGTTATCTTGATGGGGGGGGGGGGTGCCAGGCTCAGAACCCAACAGAGACTAGGGCACAGAAAGGAATACTGTACCTGCAGCACAGCACCCCAGGGCGCCCCTGTCCTGCTGTTTCTGAATGCATTCTTTTCTGTGGGAATCCATCCTGCTTCCAAAAACTGTTCCCATCAACAATACTTTCACATCAGGGCACAGAGACTTTGCTGCTTCGGCAAAATAAACCTCTACTAGAATTCTGTACTGATTAGTCTCCTTTTAAGTCCATTTCAATTGTTAGAAAATGTACTTTTGTCCCATTCCTGACACGCAGTCCCTTCCCTCCCGACTGCAGACTCAGTGCCCGTCTGTCGTAGAATCTGACGCTCAGCCGGCTAGGCTTTAGCTTCACCCTTTAGTTTGCCTCCTGGTTTTTCTAGCGAACTGCTTATTCTCTATAGCGTGAGGAAATAATTGACTCAAATAGGACTTTCGTGAGGAGACATTGCATGTTTCCTATAGTCAAAAAAAACACATCTCTCATTTTCCAGAATTGTGCCACTTTCTGATATTTTTTTAAAAATCTGTGGCTTCTAACATGATTCATTTCTTTTTTTAAGAAATCTACCACATTCTTTGTTTTCTTGTTTTTGTTTATTTATACTGATACAGAGAGAAACAGAGCATGAGTGAGGAAGGGGCAGGGAGAGGAGACACAGAATCTGAAGCAGGCTCCTGGCTCTGAGCTGTCTGCACAGAGCCTGACGCGGGGCTCGAACCCACGAACTGTGAGATCATGACCTGAGCTGAAGTCAGTCGCTTCACCGACTGAGCGCCCCAGGAGCCCTGAACATGATTCATTTCTTATTCCTTCTCCCTCCGCCTCCTCTCCCACCTCTGTCTACTGTATCACTCACTCTTGCTTTACCCTATGTGCCTGCTACCTGTGACCCAAGGTCACACCTGGCCAGATGTAACTTACTAACTGTATGCACTTGTAAAAGTGTACTGAACTTCCAGAAGGGGGGACACAGGAGAACGCGGAGGCATCTGGAGTGGCTCCTCAGACTTGGAATAGTCTTCGTGTGGCTTTATTCCTGGCAAATGAGGACGAAATGTTGCGGAGCTGTCCTAGGTGTCAGACACTTTCTGTTTTTCACATGATTTGGTAGAAGTCTCAGGTATGGAGTTGTAGTTTTGACGTAGTTGGGAAACCTAATCTTTGCAGTGCAATCAGGTTGTATCTTTCTTCCGCCCGCTGTCCTTGTGCCTTGTGAAGCCTCCTGTCGCTCTCCACGTTGCGGAGCGGCGGCCGTTGCCGGAACGCACTCTTGCCGATGAGGGGGCACCGCGTGCGGGAGGCCCCCAATTCAGGCAGAGGCTCCAAATCTCACGACGCTCTCTGAATTCGGACTAATGCTCCTCTAGCTGGCTGAGGACACGCTTAAGAGATCAGGATTGTGCTTCCATAGGAAAAAATCCTGTGACCTGCAAGAGAAAAGCCTTCCCTCCCCTCTCAAAGGGAGAAAATACGAACTTCAGGAAGAGACTGAGTTACTTCAGAGAGCAAACGTTTTAAGAGTTTTCTGAGTTTCAAAATTCAAATATTTTCCTAAAATGTTTTTCCTAACACACGCAACTTTCATCTAATCTTATCCTGTCTCTCGACCCCTTTGCTCATCTCATTCCTTCTACTCACAACTACTGTGCTTCAAGGAAACCTTTTAAGTTCTATTTCTAGTCGAAGTGACTGGATTCCAGGGATGAGGCAACTGATGTTTTACTATGAGTTCCCTTGTGTTACAAATGGTATAAGTGGTCATGAATTATAAATTACAAATCTCGTAGGAGTTCCGTCTTTGAGAGAAGGAACGCTGCTTCGAATGAAACGCCACCTAACACCGAAGGGACTGTGGGATTCTGTCCTGACAGAATGTGAACGACACGCCGATGTCCGTGACGTGGGGAGCTCTCTTCCCAACTCCAGGAAAATATGCGAACGTTTGGTTTTCTCCCTGTAACTAGCCGTTCAACAGCTCTCATCTAGGGCACAGGCCAGTTTTTCAGTCATTGCTGTCACCAGATAGACCTCAAAGCCCCAAACCTTACTGCTTTTGTCTTCTTATTCAGTGTTCCAGAATTGATCACAGTAGTCCTTTGTGATCCTTTTATTTCTGGGCTATCACCTAAAGCTTCCACTTTATATATTATTTTTATTGGATCCTTTCTGGTTTTTATCTTGGCTAATCTAGCTAGTTTTGTCAATTTTGCTTTTCTTAAAACAAAACAGGGGCGCCTGGGTAGCTCAATCAGTTAAGAATCCGGCTTCAGTTCAGGTCAAGATCTCACGGTTAGTGGATTCGAGCCCCGCATGGGGCTCTGTGCTGACAGCTAGCTCAGAGTCTGGAGCCTGCTTCGGATTCTATATCTTCCTCTCTCTCTAACCCTCCCCTGCTCACGCTGTCTCTCTCCATCTCTCAAAAATAAATAAAAAACATTTTAAAAAATTAAACAAAAAACAATTATTCTCTCTCTCAAACAAACATAAAAAAAAAAAAAAAGAGGGGCACTTGGGTGGCTCAGTCAGTTAAGTGTCTGGCTCTTGATTTGGCTCAGGTCATGACCTCATGGTTTGTGAGATCAAGCCCCACGTTGGGATCTACAAGCCCCACGTTGGGATCTGCACTGATAGCACAGAGCCTGCTTCAGATTCCTTCTCTCTCCCTCTTTCTGCCCCTCCCCTGCTTACTCTCTCTCAAAGTAAATAAACATTAAAAGAATGATTGGTTTCACTGATCATTTCCATTGTTTTCCTAGACTCTATTTCATTTATTTCTGGTCTAATCTTTATCATTTATTTTCTTCAGCTAATTTGGGGCTTATTCTTTTACTAATTCCTGGCAGTATAAAGTAAAGTTGTTTATTTGAGATCCATCTTTTATCTTAATGTAGGCATTTAGATCCATAATCTTTCCTTGTAACTGCTTTCCCTGCACCCAATACATTCTGGTATGTTGCGTTTTCATTTTCATTTGTTTCAAGGTAATTTTTTATTTCCCTTTTGATTTCTTCTTTGACCCACTGGTTGTTCAGGAGTGTGTTGTTTAATTTCCATTTATTTGTGAGTTCTCCCATTTTCCTCCTGTTGTTTATTTCTAATTTAATACCACGGTGGTTGGAAAAGATACTAGATGTTATTTCAACCTTCTTAAATTTGTTAAGAATGTTTTGTGGCACAACATATGATCCTCCTTTGTTTTCTCACTACCTTATTTGCCAGAAATTTGCCCACTTGCCCCATGGGCGTACGGCCTCTGCCTGGTATGTGCTCCCTGGTGAAGCCAAGTGCAAAATGTCCCTCAGGACAAAGCTACACACCTCACGGGAGTGGCCTCCAGGGCCCCACACCTGCCTTGGAGTCCGGCACTGTGACATGCCTACTGAACTCCTCTTCCTCATGGCCCCCTCTACACCAACCACCTAAAAGGATCCAAATGCGGAGGAGTCCACGCTGACTGCAGTCGGAGGGACGGCCCACGCACAAGAATGTGCTCGGCAAACTCAGGACAAGTCCAGGGATTGCCTGCAAAACCAGAATGGGTTCCAGGTGAGGACGGAGCTGCTCCGCTGCAAGGAAGTAGAGCGCAGAAGCCGGGGAAGGGGCCCAATGGCGAAGGACACGATGAGATGTGTGATGAGCAGGAGAGCAGGGTCTGTAACTGGCTTCTGTGCAAAGAGCTCCGGCAGGCACTTGTTTACCGGGGACCTGTCACCACTGTGAAGAAGCTTACGTCCAGAACCAGGAAAATCTGACTGCAACAGAGCATCTCACGGTCAAGTACTATTTGAAGACACACGCACACCCCTGACAAAACACAGAGCAGTCGATGCGAGGAAGCACTGCAAAAGGGAACAGCGAGAGAGGTCAGTAAGACATGGAGTCCAGAAAGGGACAGATCGGTCCTGCACCGGATGTGAAAGAGGAAGGGACACGCAGAGCTGACAAGTGGGCCAAGCGTCAAGACTGGGGAAGCAACAGCAGAGATGAAGAGTGCCCACTGGCACCAAAACACCAACTACAGAACACAGACTCCTGCTGCAATCTCAACACGGCCCCGGTGTTACACCCTCTCCCAGGCACCTCCTCAAGATCACGGTCCCCCTGAACCCATCTTGCTGTGGCTGAACAGCCATTTGTGAACTGCTTAAAGGTTCTCCACCCTCCCCCCAAGATGAGCAAGTACATGGCACCTGTGTCATGAAGTTACAAAGGGAAAGACCTTACAAAAGAGCACACAGTACAGGGCCACAACTCAGCACGTGACGGACCACAGTGGGGAACAATGATTACAGAAACCTTCAGAAGAGTGTCCCGCAAGAAAAGACCATGGTTCACACAGCCGTAACCGCGTCAGTGTTAGCAATTCCTGGCCCAGCCGGCATGGAGAAACATCAGCTAGAGGAAAGAAGTAGGAGCTGGTGTATTCTGGTGCCTTGGATCTGGACAGAGTCACAGGCCTGGAAGAGGGCAAGCGAAGTCAAATCAACTAGACCCTGTGCTGGGTTGCTCCGGGAGAGGCCAGCGCACGCGCCTCAGCCTCCCCGGCCACAGCAACACCTGGGGTGCCCGAGGCCCTGACACGGGAAGGACAGACGAGCCCCTGGGGAAAAAAGGGAAAAGCAGAGAACATCTAAGGGTACAGGGGTGGGTGTGAGGGACTTACCCAGGGAGATTAAAAGTTCGAAGTTTCCAGCATCACATCGTGGTATAAGTGTCTCTGAACCTCATCAAAGAGACCCAACTCCTGCTGGGACAAGTACATAGCCACGTCTTCAAAGGTCACAGTGTCCTGTCACGATGGTGGCAGATGAAACAACCAACAGTCCCCCTCCTGAGTACCCACAATCCATCCTGTACACATCTACCCAAGCGCGCTCTCCCCCCCAAGCCTCCACCTCAGGGAACACACCAGGCCCTGGGACAGCCCCGTGGGCTCACCAGGCACGAAGTCTGATCAGCAGCGGCAGGATGCAGGTGACTAGATGTCTAAGCTGTGGCCCTGGCTGGCCGAACGCACCCACTTCTGTCAAGTGGCTCCTCCGGCCTGATATGATCTATTGCATAAGTCTCATCCCTAGGGCCCTAGGGCCATCAGACATACTCTCTCTCCAAGTATTCTTTAGAATGCACAGCCTCACATTCCTACACTGACAGCACAGGCGTCTCCCTGGTCTCCCTATAAGTCACTTTTGTTTTAGTTAGTCCTGCTTTATGCCACTGGTAAGAGCAGAATTCCTGTCCTAAATTACGGGGACGGCCAAACACAAAGTACCGGACACTGGACAGATGCGATCAACAGCGTTTTATTACACATACTCACAGCCGGGAAGGGAGGACACCGCCCGCCTGACAGGGACGAGTGAATGTTGTGCACTGGAAAAGAGTGAATGACCAGGGGCTGTGAGACGCAAGTCTTACAAGATCAAGAGTTGGTGTACCATCTGGTTCCCACAGGACAAGGTGAACGGCTTGTGGGAATAACTCCATGGGCCGGTGGAGAAGTGAAGCTCACCTCAAAGTCAGAAGCAGGCAGTGCTCTGGTCCCCTTGATGAAAAGGGATGCCTGGCTAGGAGACTTTACCCATGATTACACTCTTGGCCAGGTCAGGGACTTGCGGTTTCAATGGGTGTCAAGGCAGCACATAAAAATGGGCCTTTATTTTAGGCCATAACATAAACTTAGCAGAAAACATCCAGAGCTGCTTGGCAAATTCAGATAGAAACCATACTAGCCCAGAATGCCCAGAGATCCCACTAGAGTTGGAAAAACTTAATCCTTCTGCAAAGGCCTCCCTACGTGGCTCTGCTCGACGCCTGAGACTCGGCCACACAAAACCAGCTGTGGATCTCAATACCAGGGCCCTCTTCCATTTCTGTGCTATACAAGCTGGCACCTCAGCAACGACAACCTTCTCTGTCTACCTAACCCTCATTCAGCACCCAGTCCATGTATCACCCGCCCCAGTCCTACTGATTCTCACAAATGACCACATATTTGCCACTGATCAAACCCACCAAGCTGAATGCAACCAAAATCCTCCACAAATCGTGGTGAATCCATAGAGACGTGAATAAGCACTCTGGCCCGAGTGGCATCGTGCCTCAGGTACCCCTACTCTCTACATCTCTTACATGTCCACTCTTATTCTGGAAGCCTTGGCCACCTGCCAGACTAGTCTGTCTGATACACCCTACCTAGGGAGCCACATACCTCCCTCGCCTGCACTTAAGAATTCCAATACCATCACTCAGGTCCCAAGCAAGAGACCTAGTGCTCAGCCCCTACCCTCCACCTCCTGGCCCATAAACAGCTTCATGACCATCAACATGAAGATTTTATCTCCTAAATGTAACCACAGTTTCCTTACTTGGGCCCACACAGTAACTACCACCTTTTGAATGTCTCCAATTTGAACCGCTCTTTTGATTTCCCAACTTGTGTTTCTAGATGCCAATTGGACGCCTCCACTAAGGGGTGTCTGAAAATACCTCAGATTCTTAACATGGCCAAAACAAAGCTCCTGATAGTCCCAGTGAATATTATTCCTGCTACCAACTTCATCTCAGTTGGAACTTCCATCCCTACAGCTGCAAAGATCAAACACCTTGGGTGATCCCTGATACCTCCGTTTGCCTTGCTTAACACCCACATTAGAAAATCTAGTTTCCCCTTTTTAAAACTTGCATCCCATGGTTGCATCCCCAGAAATGCAACTTCCCTAAACCCAGCCCTGATCCATTAACACTCACCTAGACTATGGTAGTAGCTTCCACCCTGGTTTTCATTGCTCCTCTCTCATTCCCATGGTCTGTTCTCCACTTTACAGTCAGAAGGAGACTGTTTCCGCCTAGCTAAAATTACCTCTCTCCTCTGGCCCAAACCTCTTGGTACCTCCAGAATAGACACCCAACTTTTCAGGCAGTCATTCCTGTCCTGACACCTGCTCTTTGTTCATATCAGAAAAGGAGACCCATGGCTCCTGAAGAGCCCGACTCAGCTTTACCTTTATGTGTTTGCACTTCCTGGTACCTGGTCCTGGGTTAACTCTACACACTTGTTCACGTTGGTCAGAACCCTGAGATGGGATTCCTCTAGTGTCCCCAGACCCAAAGATATAACCCCTGACATGGGGATTTCTCTAGGGTCTCCGGACCTGAGCACTGGGAAAACGGCACATAAGAGTCCCAGGACACCACAATCCAGAGAACGTCTGAGTGGCGGTGAGCGCCAGAAAGGGATTAGGGCCCCCTCTACATACCTGTGTTGGCTCCGGCGGTACTTCTGCGGTCCTGGTACTCTGCGGGGAAAGGGAGGTCTTCTGCTACGGTGGTGGAAGAGGTTGCTGGGCTCCTGCTCCATCTCTACCCTCCCCAGGTCCTGGAGCCGAGTGACCTCAGGCTGGCTGTCTAACCACTGGGCGTCAGGGCTCGCTATGGCACTTTTACCAACTGTGTGACCTTGCACAAAGATCCCACCTCCCAGTGCCTCAACGAACTCCCCATCTTCCTTGAATCTGCTCTTCCCTTGAACTCCTTGGGGGAGTCACAACCCTAAGGGAGATCGTGTCCCTCCTTTGGCCAGAACTCTCCTTGGCGTCTAGAGTCCTCATAGGAAGGGACAACCCTCCAGCCCGCCAGTCCCCCCGCGACTCCGCCGCACACCCTCTGTTCCCCGATGGCAGAAGACGGACCCCACACCCGGAATCCTCCCACTTCGGGCCTTCCTCACCCTGTGCCACTCTCCTCACCATGCGCCCCTCCCCTGCAGCCCGCTCCCGCACCCCGTCACGCCGGCGCTCAGACACGCGGTCCCAGCTCACGAGCGCCTCCCCGGCCTGTGCACCGCGGCCCGGGCCGCGAGCAGGTGCCCTGCGCTCGGGTCCCGTGGGTCTGGGTGGGGGGAGGGCCCGGGGCGGCGCGTTTACCTGAGCCGGGTCCCAGCGTGCAGCCGCTGCCATCGGACTCCGGCCGCAGCGGACACCGGGCCGGCAGTCCTTGTCCCAGCCCCGGCGTCGGGCAGCCCGGGCGGCGTTGGCGAGCCGCGAGCCTGCGTCCAGGCCGTGAGGAGGACTCTTTTCACCCCTATTCCGTCCTGTCACCCCCGTCTCAACCTGTCGCCAGCCATCCCCAACAACTCCAAAAAGCCGGCCGGAGTAAGGGACCGGAAGTCCCGCCCACGCGATGCGTACGCACAGGTATGCCTCGTCCTGATCCGCCATTGGCTCCTCTTGACGCACAGTCTTCTGGGTAATATGGTCCCAGCGCTCGGGAGGTGGCCGGAGAGCTCATTCTCTATCCTGACCTGGCTGCGTGGCACTGCAAGGGAAGCTGGGGAATGGTGTCCGTACCTCAAGGGAGGAAGAGGCTTCGCTCCTTGACAAAGGCATAGGAAGGACATTGTTTCAGACTCCATCAAGTCAGCATGCTCCCAGAGGTTAAAAATCTCGTGTGAGATGCTTCCAGATCTGTTTAACATAAGTGGCCTTATCATCCCATAATCATTCAGTCATAAGATGAGTCCTTGTATAGCTGGAAATGTTATATTATTGCTCGTCAAATGCTGTGGCCTAAGGCGCTATTAAACGTTGTGTTTCATTATGTTTGGTCAGGAAGACTAGAGAGACTCCATAGAGGGTCTTGACGGGGAAGGAAGAAGAGGGATGTCAGACCGCCCTGAAGCCGGTGGACAAAGGGAAGCTCTGCGCCTGGATCCCACAGAAAACTCCAACCTTACCTATATCGTCAGTGATTGTGTCCTACACACTGAAAAACACTTTTTATCCATATGTTTTACTCCATATACTAAGATAACATTCAATTTCTTTTAGCAATCTGAGAAACATCTCAATCTAAGAACAACTTAACTAATGCTATCTTCCTGTGTGTGTAATAGACTTTATTTGTTTATGAAAGTTTAAGGATCACAGCAAAATTGAGCAAAAGGTACAGATTTCCCTTATATCTCTGCCTTCCCTCCAAAGGTCCCCGTTACCAGTATACCCCAATAAGAGTGGTATATTTGTTACAACTAATGACCCTTCATGGATCTATCATTATCATCCAAACCCCATAGCTGTGTAAGGTTTCACTCTTGGTGTTGTACATTCTCTGGGCTTGAACAAATGTATAATGACAAGTATCCACCATTATAATATCATATAGAGAAGTTTCAGTGATCTAAAAATTCCTTGTGCTTCACCTATCCATCCCTCCCTGTAGTATAAGGGACTGACAATAACCTTTTGATCACCAAGACATCAATTTCAAAGACATCCATCAGGAAAAAGCCTATTCCCAGCTATAGAACACAGCTACTAGTAAAATAACTAGGATAAAGCCCCAGGTAACCTAAATAACTGACCATTTAAGTGACCCTGTTTTTCCATTTGTGCCCTAATTCCCACTCCTCTGTTTTAATTTCTCCAATAGAGAGGGAGCCCACTCACAGACAGTAGATCCAGATCCAAACTCCCTCCCTCTCTCTAATTATGTCCTCCTTGTGTGGACCTTGGGTGTGCTTTGTATGTCTCATGACCTGTGAGTAAATAACCTTGGTTTTTTTCAAAGCTTCTTGATGGTTTTCCCTGACGTGCATCCTGCAATCATAATAAAAACCGCGAGGGATGGTCCAACCATAACTTTGGCTCTAGGGAACTATCTATGAGGGCTTTCACAGTGGTACTGAACCTCAGGGATTCCTAGCTGATTACATCATTGTTGATAAGCTCAGAGCAACACAAACTGCTCTCTCTCTACCCCAACTATTGCTAGTCAGTAAAGGTCAAAGTCGAAAGGGAGCATCTGAATTCTGAGATGGGGCATTTGAGACCCAGGATCTCCTCTCTTCACTGCAAGGTGATTATTAATTTCCAGTAATTGCAGGGACAGTTCTACATGGAGAATTGGGATTATCTCAAAAGTTTTTTAAAATGAAAATTTCAGAAAATGAGTTAAAACGTTTATGCAGTTATTTGACAGTATCAGACATAGCTCGGGAAATATCAGGGAACCTTGAAGAAAGTTAAGATCTTAGAGAATTTTTATCAGGGCTTTTATTCTCAAAAACATTAAGCAATACCAAGGTGGAAGGAGAGTTGAAGTGGATATTTACAACAGCCAGATTTGTAAAAATGAACACAAAGTTGAGGTGTCCTGTTTATTCACAGGTTTAACAAATGTTCATTGAGCAACTGCTGCTTCAGGTAGTATTGTCAGTGAATGGGAGACCTTGGGACATAAGAGACATATCGTCTTCACGCAGCTTGCATTCTTCAAAGAACACAGGTAGGTACTATGAAAAAAAATCACGAAGTTCTATGGTAAGTCAGCACGTGGTGAAACAACAAAAACAAGAAGACAATGGAATATAATATTACATAGCAAAGTAAGGGGGGAGGAGGTTCTCCCTAATAAGAGCTGTTGAGAAACTACTTGAATGAGGTAAAGAATGAGCCATATGGGTATTTTTAAATTTTTTTAAATGTTTTATTTATTTTTGAGAGAGAGAGAGAGAGAGAGAGAGAGAGAGAGAGAGAGCTTGAGCAGGGGAGGGTCAGAGAGAGAGGCAGACACACAATCTGAAGCAGGCTCCAGGCTCTAAGCTAGCTGTCAGCACAGAGCCCAATGTGGGGCCTGAACCCATTAACCGCAAGATCATGACCTGAGCCGAAGCTGGACACTCAACTGACTGAACCACCCAAGTGCCCCATGAGCCCTTTTTAGTTCAAAGAAAAAGAGGTCTGTCCTCCAGGTTGGCTAGAATAGAGAATATTATTTTTTAATAGTTTTTATTTATTTTTTAAATAGTTTATTATCAAATTGGTTTCCATACAACACCCAGTGCTCTTCCCCACAAGTGCCCTCCTCCATCACCACCACCTCTTTTCCCCCCTCCCCCTCCCCCTTCAACCCTCAGTTCATTTTCAGTATTCAATAGTCTCTCAAGTTTTGCATCCCTCTCTCTCCCCAACTCTCTTTCCCTCTTCCCCTCCCCCTGGTCCTCCATTAGGTTT
>NC_043715.1:58518610-58536464 GCF_006229205.1 Suricata suricatta
TCAAATTGGTTTCCATACAACACCCAGTGCTCTTCCCCACAAGTGCCCTCCTCCATCACCACCACCTCTTTTCCCCCCTCCCCCTCCCCCTTCAACCCTCAGTTCATTTTCAGTATTCAATAGTCTCTCAAGTTTTGCATCCCTCTCTCTCCCCAACTCTCTTTCCCTCTTCCCCTCCCCCTGGTCCTCCATTAGGTTTCTCCTGTTTTCCTGTTAGACCTATGAGTGCAAACATGTGGTATCTGTCCTTCTCTGCCTGACTTATTTTGCTTACAATGACTCCCTCAAGGTCCATCCACTTTCCTACAAATGGCCAGATTTCATTCTTCCTCATTGCCATGTAGTACTCCATTGTGGATATATACCACATTTTCTTTTTTTTTTTAATTTATTTTTTAATGTTTTATTTATTTTTAATACAGAGAGAGAGCATGAGAGGGGGAGGGGCAGAGACAGAAGGAGACACAGAACTGGAAGCAGGCTCCAGGCTCTGAGCTAGTTGTCAGCACAGAGCCCAACGCAGGGCTCGAACCCACTAACGTAAGATCTGACCTGAGCCGAAGTCGGAGGCTTAACCAACTGAGCCACCCAGGCGCCCCATATACCACATTTTCTTGATCCATTCATCAGGTGATGGACATTTAGGCTCTTTCTATGTTTTGGCTATTGTTGACATTGCTGCTATGAACATTGGGGTACATGTGCTCCTATGCATCAGCACTTCTGTATCCCTTGGGTAAATCCCTAGCAGTGCTATTGCTGGGTCATAAGGGAGTTCTATGGATAGTTTTTTGAGGAACCTCCACACTGTTTTCCAGAGCGGCTGCACCAGTTTACATTCCCACCATCTGTTGGGCATTTTAATGGCGGTGTAAGGACACAAGTCTAAACCAAACTGACTCCATGACAGGCTTTAAGTTTCCCCTCTGAACTAGAAGGCCTAGGTTTCAGTTCTCTGAAACTAACAGGCAGTTACACATTGCCTAGAGCAAGAGAGACCACCTTCGCAACACCCAATCAGGGAAGGCCAGCTACCACCCTCCACATTCCTAAGGGTGAGGCCTATAGATGGATACTTAAGATAGGACCCTATTACCTAATGTTAAAATTAACCAGATAGTCGCCAAACAAGACCCTAGGCTCACCCTGTAATTGGCTGATTTTAAAGGTACTCTAAATATTTTGATTGGGTCCTGCCAAAAGTAACGACCGCTCTGGACAATGTGTATGGTTAAAGTTGTTGCCAATACTGTTATCCGATAATGATCGGATCACTATACCTATGTCACAATTTCCTGTAATTCCCCCTTCCCAAAGCCCATAAAAACCCTGTTCAGCCCTTGTTCAGGGCTCTCAGCACAGATTCACTGCGCTGGTGAGGCCTGAGAGTCCGAGCTCGAGCCTGTAATAAAGCCCTTTGCCTCTGCATGCGTGACTCGGTCTCCCTGGTGGTCTCTGGTCATTGAGGATACTGCGTTCTGGCCATAGCAGAGGCTGAGGTAAATGAGGGGCTAGAGTTATCCTAGGGAGTAGGCCTTATGCTGTTAGAAGCCACCTTAGAGTTCAGTCAGCTCTATGAGTGCAGGGAAACGGAACAGAATTCTTACTCACCAAGAGTTGAGTTCTTGATGTTAGGTTCCTAAAAGGAATTGAATAAAGGTCAGGATATCAAGTAAGACATTAAATGGATAAAAATCCTGCTCATTGAAAGAGGCACACAGTCACTAGCTATACAGACAGAAGAGATGTTTTATGTAGGAACCACAGAAAAACACCCATCTTTATATTCCTGCTTCAGGATGACCCAATATCTTACCTCTATGTGATGCTGACCAAGAAGACAATGAGGCTGTAAAGCAAGAGCATTTATTTGGGGTCTTAGGGATTGCAATCCAGGAGACAAAGTCAACCAAAAAATAAAGGTGTGCTCTGAATTCCCGGCAGGGAGTGCAGGTTTATAAAGGCAATAACTGCAAGGTTATGTGTCATGTTGAAAAAATTATGATCGGTGTTGGCAAGAGTTTAATCTATCTAATGGATGATTCGCTAGTTGGCTAACAGGAATTACTTTATCTCTATTTCAGTCCAAAGTAGAAGGATGTGTTCCAGGAGGTGCCTGAGTTTGCAACTGACAAAAGTTGAAAGTTCATCATGTTCCAAGAAACAAGAGAAGTGCATAGGTCTTATTTCCTCAAAGTCCTTCTATTTTGAGTGACGCTAGTAGCAGTGCTTACCCCATTTTGATTCTTCTTTCACATTTTCTCCTCTGAGATCTTTCTCACAGGAAAGCATTGATGATCAATTTTATGACTGTGTAGTCCCATCTTATTATGGAAGTGAATGGTAGCCTTGTCTGGGTCCATCATGTCCCTCAGAGGGGAGTTTCATAGTTGGTTGATACTTGATATGTTCAACAAACATTCTCAGTGAGAGTCTTACTGCCACATTTGAGTAACAAGGATTTGAGAAACCTAGATGTCATTTAGGTTCTCATTTCTTTTGGTCAAGTAGATCTAGGTTTCAAGTCTTTGAGCAACCATCACTTTCCCCAAGACAGGGAGGTGCTCATGGGTGGGAACCCTGTTGGGGCCCAGTAGGCAAAAAATACCCTCAAACAATATTTGGCCTCCTGGGCCGCACATGTGGCTTCTGTTCATCCTATGATTTTCTCATTGCTTTGCAAAGAGGCATATACTTTTAGGCTTTGAATCAACTTAGATCAGTCAGTGACCCCTTACTTTATTTTCTGGCTCCTTGTCTGCTGTTGGGAGTGAACGTAATCCTCTGCCAAAAGATTTGCTTATAGAAGGATCAGCATCTTCCCTTGATTAACTGATGAAAGGCCTTAAGGAATGTATATCTCCTCATAGAATTCTTCAGGTTTATCTTATGTTTAAAACCAGACTATTATTGGGGCGCCTGGGTGGCTCAGTCGGTTGGGCTTCCGGCTTCAGCTCAGGTCACGGTCTCACAGTTCATGGGTTCGAGCCTCACATCGGGCTCTGTGCGGATGGCTAGCTCAGAGCCAGGAGCCTGCTTCGGAATCTGTGTCTCCCTTTCTCTCTAACCCTCCCTTCCTCATGCTGTCTCTCTCTGTCTCTCAAAAATAAATAAAAACATTTAAAAAATAAAACCAGACTATTATTAGGGGATTCCTCTTTTGTAATGACTTAATCCTGTTACTTACTACTGTCCTGATAAGAATGACCTTTTCCGGAGCATGTTTTCAAGGACCTTGAACTATGTAACCATTAAAGAAACGATGTAATCACCCATAGTATATAAGACCCTGGCTATCTTAATAAAGTGTGGCTTTTCCACCATGCCCATTGTCTGTCTTGTTTGCCGTTGTCTGTCTTCTTTCTTATAGATATTGCACCAACACCAACCCCCTACTCGGGACCTTTCGACTGTAGTGCGTGGGTTGGTCCCCCGCAGAACCCCATGTCTGAGCATCTGTGTGCAGGCACTTGGGAGCAGGCTCCAGGCTAAGAGCTGGCTCAGGCAGATGCATGGAGGGAAGATTGAGCTGGGGGTGGGAGTTAGGAATCTGGATCTGCACTCTGCCTGCAGGGAATGGAGAGTCTGAGGCTGAATTAAGCCTGGAGTAGCAGGCAGAGGGTTGTCCTTCATTGTGAGGACTCTAGATGCCAGGGAGAGTTTTGGACAAAGGAGGGACACAATCTATGTTTGTGTTTTAAAACTTGCTTCAAAGGAAGAACAGACCAGAGGAGTGATGAGAACACAGAGGCCCTGGGAATTTGCATCTTTGTTCAAAGTCATGTAAGAACATGAGTCTGAACCAAACAGACGCCATGACAGGCTTTGTTTCCCCTCTAAGCTAGAAGGTCTCAGGTCAGTCTCGCCGGAACCATTAGGCGGTTATACATTCCCCGGGGCAGAAGAGACCACTTTGCGGTGTCCAATCAGGAAGGCCCAGCTACCTCTCCCCACATTCCTAAGGGTGAGACCTGCAGATGGGAACTTTAGATAGGACCCTGTGACCTAGTGTTAAAGTTAACCCGATAAGTCACCAAACAGGACCCTGAACTCGCTCTGTAATTGGTTAATTTCAAAGATACCCTAAATGTTGTAATTGGGTCCCGCCAAAAGTAATGAACACCCTGGACAATGTGTATGGTTAGAGTTACTGCCAATGCTGTTATACAATGATGATTGGATGTCACAATTTCTTGTAACTCCCCCTTCCTAAACCCCATAAAAACCCTGCTCAGCCCTTGTTCGGGGATCTCAGCACGGATCCACTGCGTTGGTGAAGGCTGTGAGACCGAACTTAGGCCTGGCGAGCCTAGGCCGTAATAATAAATGCCTTTTGCTTTTACATGTGTGACTCGGTCTCCCTGGCGGTTTCTGGTTTTGGGGTGATATTGAAATCTTGGGCATTTCAGTCACACAACATAGTTGGTAAGTGGTGACATTGAGCACTGAGGCACAGAGGATAGAAGCTAGCCTGAAGTCACCTGACCCCAGGGCCAGGCAAGGGTAGAGTGAGACATGATTCCATTTAACCCTCCTATGGACACATTCCTCTAAGACTTGCCTCTTCCCACAGGCTCCCACCACGATAGATGTTCTAATGGAGCCTACACAGATAAATGGACAATGTTTCAGTCCCATACTGGCCCCAAAGGCACCACTATGTTCTGTCAGTTGTAGCTTCCTGGAAGTCTTAAGTGCCAATCCCCCAGTCCTAGGGTTGTGAACTCCAGAGAAACTCAAGGCCAGGGTCCTAAGTCAATTCCACAGGTTATATGGGGTTCCGGTAATTGGTGTAAACAGGCAATGTTAATAAATTATCCCAGAAACTAGCACCAGGATTTGCAAATGCTTATAAGTACAATTGAGCTGAGAGTTCAGAACCCTCAGGTCTGTCTTCAAGTGTGAAACAACAGTAGACAATCTGGAGTTGGGACTGGAATAGCTGGCTGAAACTCGGATGTCTATTCTGGAGGTAAAAGAAATCTCTTACCAAGGTCTCAGTGAGCAACATCTGGCTGCAGAATGAAGAACAGACTGCAGGGTTGAGGGAGGAAGATGCAAAATTACAGAGGAGGCTAATGCTGTAGTTCAGGAGGTTTAATTAGTCAGAGTCATGGCTTAGGAGACATGGTTGGATTGTGGATGCATGTCCCAATAATGGGTAACTAGATTTTCTAACGTGGAAAGTGGAGTGAAACTGGATTCAGGGTATTTGTTCATAGTAGCTCTAAAGATTGAAGCTCCATTGACTGAGACAAGTACATTGAGAGTAGGAATATTGCCTGAGGTTATCAAGAACTGTGTTTTGACTACAAGAGTCTCAGATGTTTCAGAAACTACTTAATGGAGCCTCTTCTTATCAATGGATCAGGCACAATTCCTTCTTATTCCTCTGTAGCACTTTTCAGTTCCAAGCCATGGAATTACAATCCAATCACATCCTTCTGCAGAAACCAGGGAGCACCACACCGATTGAATCTATAAGGTTTGTATCTTACAGCTCTTGGTTGTTCTCTGTTCCCCAGAGTAAAACCTCCATGTAGGTCTGTGTAATGTCTCCTTACCCCAGACTGAATACATATGATTAATAATAATGCTGTTGATCTCACCCATCCCTTTTCAGGTATTGTCTATTTGGCCATCTCCATAACTCTTGGGTGAAAATCCTACCCTTATCTATGGAGTAAAGAGGAGGCAATTAAAATACAAGTGATGTGTGGAGAGACTAGAGAGATGCCTATGGAATGGGACAGGTAGGTAGTGGCAGGCATGAGTATCTGGCTATGAGATCCAGTGATGTGAGAGATGTATAATAAAGAATGGTGTGGGCCACCTGGGTGGCTCAGTCAGTTAAGCATCTGCTTCAGCTCAGGTCATGATTTCATGGTACATAGGTTTGAGGCTAAAATTGTGCAGCTATAAACATTGGGGTGCATGTGCCCCTTCAAAACAGCACACTTATGTCCTTTGGATAAATATCTAGTATAGTACAATTGCTGGGTCAGAAGGTAGTTCTATTTTATTTTGAGGAACCTCCATACTGTTTTCCAGAGTGGCTGCACCAGTTTGCATTTCCATCAACAGTGCAAAAGTGTTCCTCTTCTTCTGCATCCTCGCCAACATCTGTTGTTGCCTGAGTTGTTAATGTTAGCCATTCTGACAGGTGTGAGGTGGTATCTCATTGTGGTTTTGATATGTATTTCCCTGATGATGAGTGCTGTTGAGCTTTTTTTTTCATGTGGGTGTTAGCCATCTGGATGTCTTCTTTGGGAAAGTGTCTATTCATATCTTTTGCCCATTTTCACTGGATTATTTGCTTTTCAGGTGGTGTGTTTGAGAAGTTCCTTAGAGACTTTGGATACTAACCCTCTATCTGATATGTCATTTGCAAATATCTTCTCCATTCTTTTGGTTGCCTTTTAGTTTTGCTGATTGTTTCCTTCATTGTGCAGAAGGTTTTTATCTTGATGAGGTCCCAGTGGTTCATTTTTGCTATTGTTTTCCTTGCCTCTGGAGATATGTTGAGTAAGAAGTTGTTGGGGCCGAGGTTGAAGAGGCTTTTGCTTGCTTTCTCCTCTAGGATTTTGATGGTTTCCTGTCTTGCATTAAGGTCTTTCATCCATTGTGAGTTTATTTTTGTGTATGGTATAAGAAAGTGGTCCAGTTTTATTCTTCTGCATGTCGCAGTCCAATGTTCCCAACACCATTTGCTGAATACACTGTCTTCCACTGGATATTCCTTCCTGTTTTGTCAAAGACTAGTTGGCCAGATGTTTGTGTGTCCATTTCTGAGTTCTCTATTCTGTTCCATTATTCTGAGTGTCTGTTTTTGTGCTAGTACCATACCGTCTTGATAATTACAGATTTGTTACATATCTTGAAGTCTGGACTTGTGGTACCTCCAGCTTTGGTTTTCTTTTTCAGGATTGCTTTGGTTATTCAGGGTCTTTTGTGGTTCCATACAAATTCTAGGATTGTTTGTTCTAGCTCTCTGAAGAATGCTGGTGTTGTTTTGATAGGGATTACATTGAATATGTAGATTTCTTTGGGTAGTATCGACACTTTAACAATATATCTTCTTCCAATCCATGAGCATGAAATGTTTTTCTATTTTCTTGTGGCTTCTTCAATTTTTCTCATAAGCTTTCTATAGTTTTCAGTGTATAGATTTTTCATCTTTTGGTTAAGTTTAATCCTAGGTATTTTATGGGTTTTGGTACAATTGTAAATGGGCGGGGGGAGACTGGCAGGCTGGGGTGTGGTACCTATGTTCTGAGGACACTAGGACCCACGGAGGGCTGTGAACAGGAAGACCGAAGTCCAGCCTTCCAAAGCTGCTTAGAGACCACACTGGCATGTTCTCAGGGTTGTGGTTCCCTATTAGTTTACATTCTATTTCCCCAGTCCCTGAGTTTAGAGATTGTGGAGAAACCCAAAGACCAGGGACTGAAATCCATGTCAGGTTTTATATATATTACCATTTCTGGCAACCAGTGTAAACAGGTTGGAGGGTTCTATGGGAGTAGGTTGCAAGCTGTGTAAGTGCTCAGATAAAACTGAGCTGAGGGTGGTCAGGAAACCACCAGCCTTTCTTTTGTATGCGAACACATAGCCCGAGGGCAGAAGTCATAACTGAGAAGCTGTGTGTCTGTCTATTCCGGAAGGCCTAAGAGATAAGGATTAGAGGATGGGTAGTAAGGTATGTCTGGAATATTCAATGTTCTAAGGCTATGGGCATTTATGATACTTAGAACAAATGACATTTCTATAGCTGAGAATCCTTTTAAAATCATATGAAATATTAACAAGGTAAGTATGGAAATGCAATAAAAGTAAAAAATTCATGGCAATCCTGTAGGAAGTTTTCTCCTATTTAAACATCTAGAGAAAATATCTTAATGAAATATAAATAAAATTTTGAAAAATAAATACTAAGAAATATGAGAAAAGAATTGAAAGAAATCTAAAAACTTAGGGGAACTGTGCAAACCTAAATAAAAATAGAAATAAGCCATTTTTGATATAGGAAGATTAGATATTATAAAGTTACAAAAAGATAATTCACAAGCAAAAATGCTAATATTCCTGAGGTTATTATGTAAAATTGAGAGCCCAGAAATAAACCCACACTTATCTGATCAATTAATCTATGACAAAGGAGCCAAGAACATAGTGTAGTGAAAAGACAGTCTCTTTAATGAATGGTATTGAAAATGGACCCTACACAGCAGAAGAATGAACCTGAACCACGTTCTTACACCATACAGAAACATATACTCAAAATGGATTAGAGACCTAAACAGAAGACTTGAAACCATGAAACTGCTAAAGAAAAATGACAGTAATCTCGTGTACATCAACCTCAGCAATATTTTTCTGAATAGGTTTCCACAGACAAGGGAAACAAAAAGCAAAAATAAATAGGACTAAATCAAACTAAAAAGCTTTTACATAGCAAAGGAAACCATCAACAAAAATGAGAAGGCAACCTACTGAATTAGGAAAGATATTTGCTAATGGTATATCCAATAAAGGGTTAATATCCAAAATATATAAAGAATTCACATACCTCAACACCAAAAAGCCCCAATTAAAAATTTCCAGAAGACTTGAACAGTTTTCCAAAAAACACATACAGATGGCAAACAGATACATGAAAAGATGCTAAATATCACTCATTATCGAGGAAATGCAAATCAAAACCACAATGAGAAATCACCTCACACCAGTCAGAATGGCTAGTATCAAAAAGACAAGAAACAAGTGTTGGCGAGGATATGAAGAAAAGGAAACCCTCAAGCAGTTAGGGAGAATGTCAGTTGGTGAAGCTACTCTGGAAAGCAATATGGAGCTTGTTTGAAAAACTAAAAATAGAAAGATACAGTTCAATAGTTCACTTCTGGGTATTTACCTGAAGAAAACAAAAACACTAATTCAAATATATCTTTGTGCCCCAGTATTTATTGCAGTAATTTTTTTTACAACAGACAAGATATGGAAGCAATCAAAGTGTCCACTGACAGGTGAATGGATAAGATGTGGTATATATACAAAATGGACTCATTTAAAAAATGAAATCTTGCCATTCAGGACAGCATGAATGGATATAGAGGGCATTATGTCAAGTGAAATAAGTCAGACAGAGAAGGGCAAATACCATATGATTTCACTTATGTGTGGAATCTGAAAAACAACACAACAAAGGAGAGAACCTGACTCAGGGAAAACTAGTGGTTGCCAGGGAGGAAGGAGTAGGGGGATGGGCAAAATAGGGGAAGGAGATTGGTTAGTAAGACTTCTCATTATAAAATAAAGTCGTCAGGGGCGCCTGGTTGGCTCAGTCGGTTAAGCCCCCAGCTTCGGCTCAGGTCAGATCTCACGTTTATGGGTTCGAGCCCCGCGTCAGGCTATGTGCTGACAGCTAGCTCAGAGCCTGGAGCCTGCTTCCTGTTCTGTGTCTCCTTCTCTCTCTGCCCCTCCCCCTCTCATGCTTTGTCTCTCTCTGTATCAAAAATAAATAAAACATTAAAAAAATTTAAAAAAATAAAATAAAAGTCGTCAGAAACATGAAAAGTACAGCATAGAGGATACAGTCAATAATACTGTAATGACTTTGGATGGTGACAGATGATAACTACATTATGGTGCATTTCATGATGTGTCAAATCACTGTGTTGTACATCTAAAACTAATACATTACTACATGTCGACTATACCTCAATTTAAAAACTGAAACATAAGAAATGTGTTTTAAGGGGTAATAAATGGGGGCGCCTGGGTGCCTCAGCTGGTTAAGGGTCTGACTCTTGATTTCAGCTCAGGTCATGATCTCACCTCATTGTTTGTGCTGACACCACAGAACCTGCTTGGGGCACCCTTTCCCTGCTCTTGCTCACTCTCAAAATACATAAATATTAAGTGTAACTTTATTGAGAAACCTTACATTAATATCTAGAATCTTATTCTGGAAGGAAAACCACAATGGGATAGTGGTACACAGAAGACCGCATGGGAACACCTCTAACATCTAATACTGGTGAACTTTTAGAAACATATATGTATTAAAATTGATTATCAACTTGTAGAGAAAATAGATAATGGAATTAAATATTAAGATGGACTGCAAATAAGAAGGAAAACAAATCTCAATTTACATCTCAGGTCAAATAGAAAATTATCTGCACCAAGCCTAACATGAAAACAAGAAGCCTAGGATTATTTAAAATTTTTTAAACAAAATTGCACTTGAAATGTACAAGTCCTGGTGTGGCTGGGTAGCTCAGTTGGTTAAATGCCTGACTTTAGCTCAGGTCATGAGCTCACCATCTGGGAGTTCAAGTCCTATGTCAAGCCCTGTGCTAACAGCTCAGAGCCAGGAGCCTACTTTGGATTCTGTGTGTTTTTCTCTCCCTCTCTGCCCCTTTCCTGCTCACACTTGGTCTCTCTCTCTCAAAAATAAACATTAAAAAAGATTTTAATATCCAAGTCATTACAAGATCTCAATTTAAAGCTACAAAATATGCTTTTTACTTTCTAAAATAAAAATGTGCAAAATACAAAAAGACAACGAAAAATTAGGCACAAAAATAACAATATAAAACTGATATTTTCAGTATCCACACAAGCCATAAAATATTAGGCAAAATTTTAAAACAAGCAATTTTTGTGAAAACTATCTAATATATGGACACACGCACACACACACACACACACCCCTGTACAATGTATTAATTTGTGAAAATTTCATTTTGATTGAAAAACTTCCCTTTAACCCATTCAGAGTTAAAGTGAACTGAAATTTTTAAATGTTTCAAAAACATCCTAATTGTAGAAAACATATATTATGACTTACTACTTTACCACTTACACTTTTATCAGCCACATTTCACTAAATTTTTTAAAAATGTATTTGGGGGGCGCCTGGGTGGCTCAGTCGGTTAAGCTTCCGGCTTCGGCTCAGGTCAGATCTCACATTCGTGGGTTCGAGCCCCGCGTCAGGCTCTGTGCTGACAGCTAGCTCAGAGCCTGGAGCCTGCTTCCAGTTCTGTGTCTCCTTCCCTCTCTGCCCCTCCCCCTCTCATGCTCGGTCTCTCTCTGTATTAAAAATAAATAAAACATTTAAAAAAAATGTATTTGGAAGCTTCCCAGTGTACTCAAATAAGTATTCATTAAAATAAGGATGCTTTTTGTTTTTCCAAGTAGTCATCTGTTATGTACATATTAAACAATTTAAATTTTTAATAAATAAAATCTGCATTGAATTTTTAGGAAAGAAAAAAAAATGATCCTTAAAGAGCCCAAAATGTAACTATGTGAAAAGAATCTCTGGTGTGTGGAATAACACACCAATAGTACTCATCATTTTGCATTTAAGCATCATGAATTTGTTTTGAGAGAGTGTGAGAATTCAGCAGTTAGGGCAAGTAGAGGTCCATAAGAAGAGATCTCCCACTATATACGAAATGAATTAAAATATTTCTGTGATAATCCACCAACTGACGGGCAGGCTCCTGGTTTCAGTTATGGGGTGACTCAGAAGAGAAAATAAACTAGATCATACATAGATGTATTAGGCAAAATGCCACAGTAACTATGTTGATTTCTGTGGCACTCTATAGAATGAACAAAATTAGGCTATTACTAATGCAATATAAATGCCAATAAGTCAGAGTTAATACAGTGAGACCTGTGAAAAGGAAACTTATGGAAATATTTATATTAAAAACGTGATATAAGAACACATTGTACAAGCTCAAAATCCAATGGGATTCCAGCATGATTAAGTGCTCACTCTGTTTTATTAACTTTTATTGATGCTCCCAGGGGCTCATGGGTAAACTCCATCATCCCTTCTATGTCATAGTCAGCATACAGGCTCAGGGGGAACCTAGCTAGTTGCCCAGATATTCCCATGTGGGAAATCCACACCAAGACCTTGGTATTGAGCAGATCCTCCTCTCTACAATTGGTTTTGGGGACTGACCTAGATCAGGGGCTTCTGGGCTTCTGAGAAGCCCTATTTCTTTCCAGCACACACTTGGGAGCACAGGGGTCTGGTGGTGACAAGGGGAGATGCCAGTGCTTGGCTCTAAGACGCCCCCACAGATGGAGCTATACAGGAACAGACACCTCAGCTCTTCACATCTTCCAGTGGACCAAGGGTAGGGCAGCTCCTAATTCCCATTTTACATAGATGCAAACTGAGCCCTCAACTCCCACGCCGCCCAGTGGGGGTATTTGCTCTTGGGTCCTTACTATGGCCAGGAATCCAAGAATTAGACATAGGCAGCCTGGCCCAGGACCTAGGGAGTGTGACCAATGACATCTACATCACCACCACCCCCACCAGGTTTTGGGACTCAAAGTCCAGGCCAGCCATTCCTGATGCAAACTTATCCCCATCTGCTCTAACCCACCAGCCCCAATGGTGATAAAGCAGTTAAACGGGTAACCACTACAAAGCAAGACCTTATTGTATTCCTCAATGACTGAAACTTAAGAATGTGATGGAGAATATATTAATTATGCAGAAAAAAATTTAAAGCGTGCAGCATAACTGTCCATCCTATTGTGAATAGTCCACACAAACACACACACACACACACACACACACACACACACACACACACACGTTTCATTGTCCTGTTGTTTTTTTTTTAATACTTATTTATTATTGAGAGACAGAGCACGAACGGGGTAGAAACACAGGAGACAGAATCTGAAGCAGGCTCCAGGCTCTGAGCAAGCTGTCAGCACAGAGCCCATCGCAGGGCCCAAACCCGCGAACCACGAGATCATGACTTGGGCAGGAGTTGGTCGCTCAACCAACGGAACCATCCAGGCACCCCATCACTGTCCTGTTTCTTAAAGGAAGACAGCCAAAGCTCAAAGAATGGGAAAAAGATATGTGCAGACATGTTACCAAAGATGCAGATAGCAAATGAACATTGGAAAAAATGCTCACCGTTGAATCCTTACAGAAATACAATTTAAACAGAAAGCGAGATAACACTAAAAACTTATTTAAAAGGACTAAAATTAAAATGGTTGGCCAAACGGAGGAAATGGAACTCTGAGACGCTGCTGGGAAGATGCAAAATGTATCATCAAAAGTAAAACATTCACCTACCCTGTGACCCAGACATTACACTCTAAGTTACTGACAGAAGATGAAAGAAACATACATTCACATAAAGAACACTAATGTTAATACTACCCTTATCTTCAGTAGTCAAAATCTAGAAAGAAAAAAAAAATCAAATCCTCATACAGTTTGGATAAACTGGTAATCCAGAAACAGTACTCAGCAAGAAACAACAAAATCCACTATTCATATAGTATCACTGGTGAGTCTCAAAGTCATTATGACACATAAAGTATAAATTCCAAGAATAAACTCCAAAAAATGTCAAATGTATCCATCTGTCTATTGTAACAGAAAGTAAACAAATGGTTACCTGGACAGGTGGGAAGGGCAAGGAAGATTATAGAAGTAAACATATTGTGACAGATCGGTCATTATCAGAACTATGATGCTGGCTTCAGAGGTTCAGAACTGTGTCAAAATGTACCAAATTATACTTTAAACATATGCAGGTTAGTACGTGTAAGCTAGGTTTTAAAGAAACTTCCAGGTAGAATGTCTGGTTTTGGAAAGCGGGTTCGGCAAGCCCACTCTGGCCCCATCTCTCTTCCCCACGCCTATGGGGGTATCACCTGAGTGACAGCAAATGCAGAGACCAGTGAAGAGGATCTCCATACAAGTCAACAGGAACGCTTCCACATTCCAGGACTACAGATCCTCCTTTATTTACTTATTTTTTCCTGTCTGTGTGGTAACAGCTTTGAGACAAACATCACAGAATCCACAAAAGCTTTTGGTTAATTTTTATTTATTTTTTTTTCCTGACAATGACTTTAGCTACATAAAGTAAATGTGTCCAGAGGTCCTGAGATTTGTGTACACACTGATCCTGCAAAGTCATGGTCACAGAAACTTTCCTGAACACATTTTTAGAAGAGGCACATTCCGTCTACTTGGCTGCAGTCCCCTCCACTCCCTATTAGTAGCGTTTCTGTATGAATTGTGGTTTCCGTAGACACGTGTGGTCTTACAAGCAGTGACCCTGGCCTGACGGACTGTGGGCCTCAGGGCACGTGGCTGTTTGCAGGGCCGGAGCAGAAAACACCTCAACAGTACTGACATCCCCTGTGAGGGCTCCTCTGAGGAAAGGAAAAATTCATGCTGCTTTCAAAGGCGTCTGAGGGTCTCACACCTGTCCCCTGCTTGGGGTCATCACTGAGACTCCTAAACACAAAGCATCCAGACCTCAAATGAAAGCTAAAAAGCCCTGAAGTTTTTCAGAGCCTGTAGGGCAGCGATGCAAATTTGGTCAAAGCTCGCAAGCTATTTTCTGCCATCATCCTCTCCCTCCTCAGGCAGGGACAGTTTTAGACTCCTACAAAGTTCACCCTCTGATGGCTGTGGAGCCCAAATCTATTTATAAACTTCCCCACAGAGTAATCAGAACATCCAAGATTAAAGACGACTTAAAAAGTAAGGCCTCGAGGGGCACCTGGGTAGCTCAGGTCATGATCTCACAGTTTGTGGGTTCGAGCCCCACATTAGGCTCTGTGCTGACAGCTCAGAGCCTGGAGCCTGCTTCAGATTCTGTGACTCCCTCTCTCTTAGCCCCTCCCCTGCTTGTGTGCTATCTCTCTCACTCTCAAAAGTAAACATTAAAAAATATATATAAGGCCTTGATTATCAGACAAGCCAAAGCAACGTGCGACAGATAGTTCTCAAGTTTGTGATGTGGAAGCTGGAAAAACATCTCACAAGTATCACAGGAGACCATGATGTCCCTGAAAAAGGTAGTCATTCTCTGTAAGCTGCCAGTCAAACTCATATTCTCTGGGTCATCAATGATACAGGTTCACGCCCAAGGTAGTCAAGGAGATGGGGAAGCTGACCTTCGGTTCCGGAACACACCGTGGTGGCAATCTGATGCATACTTTGTGGACCTGCCAGGTAGCAGAGGTGAAAAGGCTTTGGACACAAGACCTAGCCATGACCTAAATCTGAAAATAGCCCTGGATAGTATGGAAAGTGCAACATATTTACACAGCTTACTATATCACTGAAACTTACAAGGGATCTCCCCACTGTGCATGTTTACATGTGTGAGATTCAGTCCAGATAGAGGATTCCTCAGAGTTCCCTCCAGTGTTGTTACAGTGGATAGGAAATTACACATTCCCTTCACACCTAAGGCCGTTCTCTAGCATGAACTCTCTGATGTTGAGAGAGTGTAGATTTTCGTGTAAAAAATTTCCCACATTCGCTGCAGGCATAAGGTCTTTCTCCAGTGTGACCTCTCCGGTGTTGACTGAACTGGGAACTATCCCTGAAGGATTTTCCACATTCGCTGCACTCGTATGGCCTTTCTCCAGTGTGAACTCTCTGATGATAACGTAGCTTGGAGCTAGAGATAAAAGATTTCCCACATTCACTACACCCATAAGGCCTGTCTCCTGCATGAACTCTCTGATGGTAACGAAGAGTGGAACTGGAAGTAAAAGATTTCCCACATTCACTGCACTCATAAGGCCTTTTACCTGCATGAACTCTCTGATGATAAGAGAGGGTAGCGCTACTAGTAAAAGATTTCCCACACTCACTGCACACATAAGGTCTTTCTCCAGTGTGAACCCTCTGGTGTCGAATCAGTATAGAGCTGTTGGTAAAAGATTTCCCACACTCACTGCACTGATAAGGCTTTTCTCCTCTATGGACTCTATGATGATAACCAAGGCCAGAAATAGATGTAAAAGACTTTCCGCAAGCACTACACTCATAAGACCGTTCACTGTTATGAATTCTCTGGTGTATTGACAGGGAAGATTTTTGGCTAAAAGTCTTCCCACATTCACTGCACTCATAAGGCCTTTCTCCCGTGTGAGTTCTCCGGTGTTTATTGAATTGTGATCTATCCTTAAAGGATTTTCCACACTCACTGCACTCATAAGGCCTTTCTCCACTGTGCACTCGGTGATGATAACGAAGGCTGGCACTAAAGGTAAAAGATTTCCCACATTCACTGCACTTGTAAGGCCTCTCTCCTGTGTGAACTCTCTGATGGTAACGGAGGGTAGAACTGGAGGTAAAAGATTTCCCACATTCACTGCACTCATATGGCCTTTTACCTTCATGAACTCTTTGGTGGTAACAGAGTGTGGAGCTACAGGTAAAAGATTTCCCACATTCGTTGCACACATATGGTTTTTCCCCTGTGTGAACTCTCTGGTGTTGAATCAGAGTCCACCTATTATTAAAAGATTTCCCACATTCGCTACACTTGTAAGGCCTTTCTCCTGTGTGAACTCTCTGATGTAAAATAAGGTTATTTCTTCGAATAAAGGATTTCCCACATTCACTACACTCATAAGGCCTTTCTCCAGAATGAACTCTATGATGATAATGGAGGTCAGACCTAGAAATAAAAGATTTCCCACATTCGTTGCACTCATAAGGCCTTTCTCCAGTGTGAACTCTCTGGTGATAACGGAGGGCAGAACTAGTAGTAAAAGATCTCCCACATTCACTGCACTCATAAGGCCTCTCTCCGAGGTGACCTCGGTGATGATATTGGAGGGTGGAGCTACAGGTAAAAGATTTCCCACATTTATTGCACACATAAGGCTTTTCTCCTGTGTGAATTCTCCGGTGTCGAATAAGTGTCCACCTATTGTTAAAAGATTTCCCACATTCACTACACTCATAAGGTCTTTCTCCAGTGTGAACTCTGTGGTGGTAACGCAGGCTGGAGCTGAAGGTAAAAGATTTCCCACATTCACTACACTCATAAGGTCTTTCACCTGAGTGAACTCTTAGGTGTATAATTAGGTTATTTCTTCGAGTAAAGGACTTGCCACATTCACTGCACTCATAAGGCCTCTCTCCGGTGTGAACTCTGTGGTGATAACGGAGAGCAGTACGAGTGATAAAGGATTTTCCACACTCACTGCACTCATAAGGCCTTTCTCCAGAATGAACTCTCTGATGATAACGGAGGTCAGACCTAGAGATAAAAGACTTCCCACATTCACTGCACTCATAAGGCCTTTCCCCTGTGTGAGATCTCTGATGATAACTGAGGGCAGAGATAGAGGTAAAAGATTTTGCACAGTCCCCACACTTATAAGGCCTCTCTCCAGTTTGAACGCTACATGGAATCAACACTGAACTCTGACTAAAAGCTTTTGCACATTCACCACATACATAACTGTTTTCTCCACTGTGCCATCGCTGGGGACGAATGAGGACGGATTTGTGGCTTAAGGATTTCCCACATTTGCTGCACTTGTGTTGCCTGGATCCGGAGTGAGTCTTTCCATGTTGACTGAGGGTTGAGCTTTGCCGAAGGGATTTTCCACATTCACCAAACTCAAGATGACTTTTTCCAGTATGGAATCTCTGGTGGATAGCAAATGAAGATTTGTACCTGAATGTTTTTCCACATTCACTGCACACAAAACACTGGTCCTGAGAAAGCGTGTGTTTGGGACCAAAGACTTTCTTGTAGTCTCCCCAGGTGTAAGGACTTTTTCTGCTCTGTAAAGTTACCCTGCACTGGGTGATTCTGTTTGGCTTTTCCGCAGTATGAGTGGCCCCTTGCTGCAGATGCTCCAAGCCAGGCAGGAAGCCTTTCTCAATCTCTCCACAGGTAAAGGGCTTTCCTGAATCATGGAATCCACAGCTCTTCACGAAAGAGGCCGTGTCCACACAACTTCTGAATGGTTTCTCTCCCATGCGCTGTTCTGGCTGCTGCTGGAAGTTGACGCTGAAATAAAA
>NC_043715.1:58536564-58545914 GCF_006229205.1 Suricata suricatta
GAAGGAACAGCCACTATGGACTACTGGGACCCTAAGGTCACAGTCTGGTATATAACACATCTGGGAAGGATACAAAACAGCATATGAGACCAGAAAGAGAGGCGAGGACTACAACCTGTTTCTCTGCCAATGGCTTTTGGCAGGACCTTTGCCACTGCTGAGGAGAGGCTAAGTAGAAGCATGCATCCAAGCCCACTAAAATATCTCATGGCTAATAATAGGGCACACAGAGCAGTGAGAGAAATGGGTGAGGTGAAGAGTCCAGAGATATAAGGATTATCACTGCACTGGAAGTCACAGTAGAAATGACGAGAACAGGGGCACCTGGGTGGCTCAGTCGGTTAAGCATTTGACAGGCTCAGGTCATCATCTCAGTCTGTGGGTTCGAGCTCTGCCTTGGGCTCTGTGCTGACAGCTCAGAGCCTGGAGCCTGCTTCAGATTCTGTGTCTCCCTCTCTCTCTGCCCCTTCCCTGCTTGCTCTCTACATCTCTCTCTCAAAAATAAAATAAAGACATAAAAAATTTAAAAAAAAAAACAAGAAATGACGAGAAGAACTAAGAAACTGGCAAAGTGTCAAATTAGAGAAGAAAAAAAAGTAGAAATGAAATGTGGCCAGCGGAAATGGCGTGAAAAGTGGGAGTGAATAAAAACAGATTCCTGGTATAATCTGAATACATCCCCTATGGAACAGTCTCTCTGGCCACTCACCAGGACTGGCCCCCACCCTGGTCCCACCAAGCCCACCTCGCCATGTCTGGAGTCATGTCCACCCATCATACACATTCCCTGTGAGCCCTGAGCAACTACATGGGACATGGATGACACAAGTCCTAAGGAAAACACAGGGCAAAAGAATAGCCAGCCCTGTCCCGGGGCTGTCCGGCACACAAAAGCCCTAGAAAAGACAGGAAGGTAGATGATGTCAGCATGACAGCAGAGGAAACCAGCCTTTGACCTTAACGGGCTTAGGAGTCCAATTAAGAGAGGTGCCTGGCTATCAACAATAGCCAAATTATGGAAAGAAGCCAAATGTCCTTTGACTAGGGAATGAATAAAGTTGATGTGGCATGTACACACACACACACACACACACACACACACACACACAGGAGTATTTCTCACTGATCGAAAAGGATGGAATCTTGCCATTTGCAATGACATGGATGGACCTGAAGTGTATTATGCTAAGTGAAATAAGTCAGTCAGAGAAACACAAATGTCCTATGATTTCATTCATTTGTGGAGTTTAAGAAACAAAACAGATAAACATATGGGAAGGGAAGGAAAAAGAAGATAGAAACAGAGAAAAAGGCAACCATTAGAGACTTTTTTTTTTTTACTTACTTTTGAAAGACAGAGTGTGCAAGCAGGGGAGGGTCAGAGAGAGAGGGAGAAACAGAATCTGAAGCAGGCTCCAGGCTCTAGGCTCTGAGCTAGCTGTCAGCACAGAGCCCGACGCAGGGCTCAAACCCACGAACCATGAGATCATGACCTGAGCCAAAGCCGGACGCTCAACCGACTGAGCCACCCAGGCATCCCTAGAGACCCTTAAATACAGAGAACAAACTGAGGGTTGCTAGAGGGGAGGTGGGTGGGGGATGGGTTAAATGGGTGCCAAGCATTAAGGAGGACACTTGTTGGATGAGCACTGGGTGTTACATGTAAGTGATTAATCACTAAATTCTACTCCTAAACCCATATTACACTGTATGTTAACAAACTTGCACTTAAACAATTTTTTTTTAATTTTAAAAGTGGGGGGGGGGCGCCTGGGTGGCTCAGTTGGTTAAGCCTCTGACTCCTTATTATGGCTCAGGTCATGAAATCACAGTTCATGGGATTGAGTCCCACACTGGGCTCTGCACTGACAGCATGAAGCCTCCTAGGGATTTTCTCATTACCTCTCTCTCTGCCCCTCCCCTTCTTGCTCTCTCTCTCTCTCTCAAACATTAAAAGAAAAAATTTTTAAAGAGTCCAATTAAGACATGACAGCAACACAAGGGAGCACACAAAAAGGAAAATAACCACAAAAAGGATCAATGAGGACACTAGCTTAGTTCTTTTTTTTTTTAAAGTACATTTATTTATTTTTGAGAGACAGAGTGAGACAGAGCACGAACAGGGAGGGGCAGCGAGAGAGGGAGACACAGAATCTGAAGCAGGCTCCAGGCTCTAAGCAAGCGTACAGCACGGAGCCTGATGCGGGGCTCAAACTCACGAACCATGAAATCGTGACCTGAGCTGAAGTTGGACACTTAACCAACTGAGCCACCCAGGTACCCCGAGGACACTGGCTTAGTAAGGACACCGGGAGAGACAAAAAAATTGGTGTCAGCCAAAGGGGTGATGCCACTGCATTCCGAAGTGTCCTACTGTACAGGGGACCCCAGCAGCCTTTGCTGCACAAGAACCCCAACAAGTCCCACTACAGCTGTGGCCCATCACAGGTTACACAGAAGTGTCCAGGTGTTTGCAGGCATGGGCCCCCGGCGTCTGCTCTGCAGAAGGCCCTGGCAGCTTTTGCACTAAGGTAACCGACAGCTAACACCATGGGGGACCTGCCAGGTAATAATATGCTGAGTTGCCCCCTCTGCCAAAAAAGGAGCCATTGCTCCATCCCAGGAGCAGAGCTGGCTCTCACATCAACCCCGCACATACTCTGGACCCTAGAGATGCAGCTGCTCCGTGGTTGCCTATATTCCATAATCTGACTCCCTGCTGTCACCTGAGTGCCCAGGCCTCAAGTACCAAAGCCATGGCCACTGTGGACTAGCCAGCTCCTCAAAACCCAGAGACACTGTTTGAATGTACCCATGTTCCTATGACAGGCTCCATCGATGCTCAGTGTC
Organism: Suricata suricatta; assembly: GCF_006229205.1. Taxonomy (NCBI): domain Eukaryota; kingdom Metazoa; phylum Chordata; class Mammalia; order Carnivora; family Herpestidae; genus Suricata; species Suricata suricatta. The sequence continues at coordinate 58,539,415 of NC_043715.1, forward strand.
CAACCGCATGTCACACAGCAAAGTCAACACTGGACTACTTGGCATCTGGGACCTAGAACTGCTACTGCTCCAGGTAGAAACCAGACCTGTACCCACTCTGCGGGTGCCTGCACATCAGACACCAACGCCACTGCTACCACCACCACGAAGACACCCAAGAGCTGAAATGAGCATCAAGATGGGAACCCCATGGCTGAAACATTTCCTGCAGGAGAAGGAGATTCTCTACTACTGTGGACACACAGAGCCTTAGCTATTGAGGACTCCTGCAATCTTTGCTGACACTGATCTCAGATGACAGAGCTGCAGACACTAAGCCTCTTGGCCGTCTTGTAGTGGAAACTGCCACACCCCACTAAGCTGGTGCACTCCCATCCATAAAGTCTGCAAGTGGCTACTCCATGAAATGTACAGACATCAGTGCACGGTTACAAGAAACAAAAAAAACAAAACTGCCCCAAAGAAACAAAAAAACAAAACTGCCCCAAAGAAACACAGTAATTTACCAGTAACCTCAAAGAAATGCAGATCTATGAACTGTCAAAGAATTAAAAATAATTGTCTAAAGAGAATTCAGTAAGCCACAAGAAAACACAATTTAATGAAACAAGGAAAACAATTACAAACAAGATTTTTAATAGATAAGAAATATATATAAAAGAACCAAACAAATTATGGCATCCTATGCTGTACACCTGAAACAAACATAACACTGTATATTCATTATGCTGGATTTAAATTTAATAATAAAAAAGCTTTGGTGAAGAATACAAGGAATGAAACAAAAAATAATACAATAGAGAACATTAGCAGCCAACCTGGTCAATCAAAAGAATGAATCTGAAACTGAAGACACATCTTTTGAAATTATTCAAGTTAGAAAAAAGACAACAAAAAGAATGAATAAAGAAAATGTATATTGATTATACAACATCATAAAACAATATTTGCATTATGGCAGTCCTGAAGGAGAAGACAGAACAGGCAGGGACAGAAATCTGATTTAAACAGTAATAGATTATAAAATAATGGATGAAAACTTCCCAGATCTGGGGAGAGACGTGAACATACAGGTATATGATGCTCATCAGTCCCCAAAAAGATTCAAACCAAAGAGGACTTCACCAATACACATTACAGGGGTGCCTGGCTGGCTCAGTCAGAAGAGCATGAGACAGACTCTTGATCTTGGGGTCGTGAGTTCAAGCCTCAGATTGGGTATAGATTACTTAAAAATAAAATCTTAAAAAAAAAAAAGACACAATGCAGTGACCCTTTTGAATAGCATGGGTTTGAACTGTGCAGATTCATTTATAAGCAGACTTCTTCCAATAAATACAGTAAAATACAGTAAACATATTTACTCTTCCTTATGATTTTAGCATTTTCTTTTCTCTAGCTTTAATGTAAGAATACAGTTGATGTATAACATACAAAATATGAGTTGACTTTATGTTATTAGCAGGCTTAGGGGAAGAGTAGGCTATTAGTACCTAAGTTCTGAGGGAAGTCAAAAGTTATACATGGATTTGTGGTGGCTGCATGGGGGTTGGCGCCCCTAACCCCTGTGTTGTTCAAAGGTCAACTATATGGGGCACCTGGGTGGCTTCAGTTGTTAAAAGTGTGACTTCAGGTCATGATCTCACAGTTTGTGAGTTCAAGTCCCACATCACTGAGCTGGAGACCCACTTTGGGTAAGCATGAGCCCCAGGTGAGCCCCACGTCTCTCTCTCTCTTTCTCTCTCTCTCTCCCTCATGGGATTCTGTCTCTCTCTCTCTCTCTCTCTCTGCCCCTTGCTCATTTGTGCCTTCTATCTCTCTCAAAAACAAAAGTCAACTATACAATAAAAATCAAAATATAATCGCAGAGAATTGGAAAGCTGTGGGAAAAGAAAGTCATGCAAGGGACACCCCCCGCCCCACATAAGGATATGAGTCGTTTTCTTAGCTGTAACACTAAATAGTAGGAGAGTGGGATGGTTTGTTCTATAAAAGCTGAAACAAAGAAACTGTAAACCAAAAATACTTAACAGCCAAGATGTCCTTCAGAAATGAAGAATACCTTCCCAAACAGAAGCATTTGACCTACTCTACAAAATGATGCTATGACAGTTCTTCAAGCTGAAATGAAAGCACGCTAATTAGTAACATGAAAATATAGAATACACTGGTAAATGCAATTATATAGTCATAGTCAAAATATAGGAGTCCCTCATCCATTTCATTCTCCATGGTTTCAGTTACCCATGGTCAACCATGGTCCAAAAGTAAATGGGGGCACTTAGGCAGCACGGTCAGTTACGCGTCTGACTTTTTTTTTTTTTTTTTTGATGTTTATTTATTATTGAGATAGGGAGAAAAAGAGCATGAATGGAGGAGGTGCAGAGAGAGAGGAAAACACAGAATCCGAAGCAGGCTCTAGGCTCTGAGCTGTCAGCACAGAGCCTGACACGGGCCTCGAACCCATGAACTGTGAGATCATGACCTGAGCCAAAGTCGGACGCTTAACCGACTGAGCCACCTATGCGCCCCAAGCGTCCAACTCTTGATCTCAGCTCATCATGATTTCACAGCTTGTGAGTTTAAGCCCCACATTGGGCTCTGTGCTGATGGCACTAAACCTGCTTGGGATTCCATCTCTCCTTCTTCTACCGCTCCCTGCTTATGCTGTCTCTCCAAATAAATTAATTAATTTAATAAAACGTTGCAAAAGTAAATGAGTCTCCTCCGTTATATCTTCAGAGGGTCTCTAGTAGCCTATGCTATGTCACAATGCCTACATAATTCACCTCACTTCATCTCATCATTCTTGATGAGGTATTCTTGTTTTTCTTTAAGCTTTTGTTATTAAGAGACAGAGAGAATGTGTGCGTGGAGGGAGGGGCAGAAGAGAATCTCAATCAGGCTCTGCATTGCCAGTGTGGAGCCCGATGTGGGTCATAAACCCACAAATCGTGAGATCATAACCTCAGCCAAAATTAAGAGTCAGACACTTAGACTGAGCCACCCAGCTACCCCAAGATTATCTATGTAAGCCTCACGATAACCGCAAAGGAAAACCTATAAGAGACACAAAAGAGAAATGAATAAAAGCATAATACCATTGCAAATCATCAGATCACCAAGGAAGACAGCAAAAGCTGAAGAAAGATACTATAAAACACTCAGACAATTATTAACAAGAGGGCAATGGAAGGTCCTAATAGACTTCTCCAATCAAAGGAGATAGAATGGCTGAACTCAAAACAAAACACAACTATATGTTGCCAACACTGGAGTAACTTCAGCTTTAAAGACACAGAGACTGAAAGTGAAGAAATTGAAAAAGATATTCCACACAAATAGAAACCAAAACAGAACAGGGGTAGCTATACTTACAGGAGATACAATAGACTTTACGTCAACAACAGTCACAAGAGACAAAGAAAATCATAATATAATGATAAAGGAATGAATTCATCAAGAGGATCTAAGAACTGTATGTATATATGCATCACACATCAGAATATTTAAATATTAAGCAAATTCAACTAGATCTGAAGGCAGAAAAGACAGCAATCAAATATTAATTATCATTATCCCCCTTTCAACAATGGGTGCATATCCAGACAAAAAATATTAAAAAGCATACATGTGAATTGAACATTTTGGTCCAAATGGATGGAACAGGCATATATAGAACATTCCATTCCAGTATAGGAGCATAGAGATTCTCAAGTGCACAAAGAATATTCTGTAAGATAAATCACATGTTATGTCCAACAAGTCTTAACAAATTTCAGAAGACTGAAGTTCTATCAAGTACCTTTTCTTAACACAATGGATAAAACTAGAAATCAGTAACATGAGGAAGCTGAACAATATGTAGACATTAAATAACACATGCCTATCTAATCAATTGGCCAAAGGATAAATCAAAAGCAAAATTTTAAAAATGTCTTGAAAAAACAAAAGTGGAAACAAAATCTATGGAATGTGAAGGGTGCCTGGGTGGCTCAGTCAGTTGAGTGTCCGACTTTGGCTCAGGTCATGATCTCACAGTTCATGAGTTCAAACCCCACATTAGGCCTGATGCTGTTAGTGCAGAGACTGCTTCAGATCCTCTGTCCCCCTCTCTCTCTGCCCCTCCCCTGCTCATGCTGTCTCTCAAAGATAAAAAAATATATATTAAAAAAAAATATATATGTAATGTGAAAAGGCAGTGTTAAGAAAAAGAAGTTTAGAGCAGCAAATCCTGGCTCAGGGAAAAAAAAAATCTCAAAGAAACAACCTAACTTTACACCTTAAGAAATGAGAAAAATATGACCAAAGTTAAGAAAAACAAAGGAAAACACAAAAATCAGGCCAGAAATAAGATAGAAACTATAACAATAAAAAGATAAACGATATTAAGAGCTGGTTTTCTGAACAGGAAGTTGAAAAATCTTTAGCTAGACTTAGAACAAAGGCAAGACTCAAAGAAACTACTGCAGAAATAAAAGAGGAGAAATTGCACGTGGGAGCACAGAAACACAAAGGACCATAAAAGACTACTATGAACTATTATACACCAACATATTAGATAACCTAGAATAAAGTCCTAGAAACATACAACATACCAACACTGAATTGTGAGACACAGAAAATACAAATGACAAGGGAAATGATTCAATAATCAAGTATCTCCCAACAAAGAAAATGTCATGATGATTTCCATCAACATCTTCAGGATTGAACTCTCAAGTTCTTCCAAAAATTTGAAGAAGGAACATTTTCAAACTCATTTTAGGAGGCTAGAATTAGGACACCAAAGTACCTTACGTGAAAACAAAATCACAGGCCAACATCCCTAATGAATATAGATGTAAAAAAGCTCAACAAAATCCTAGCAAACCAAATTCAACAGTATATGAAAAGAATCATAAATTGTGATCAAGTGAGATTTATCCCTGGGATACAAGGTGGTTCTTCATTAAGCAAATCGGTCAATGTGTTCTAGCTGATTAACAGAATGAAGACCAAAACTCCTATGATCAGACGAATAGATACAGAAAAAAGCATTTGACAAAATTCAGAATCCTTTTATGATAAAAACTCCCCAAAATTAGGTATATAAGACATACACCACAATACACAAAGGCTATATATAAGCGCACAGATAAAAACACATTCTACAATGAAAAAGTAAACAAGGATGTCCATTCTCATAATTGTGATTCACAATAATATTGGAAGTCCTATCCAGAGCAATCAGACAAGAAAAAGAAAGGCATCCAAGTCAGAAAAGAAGTAAAACCATTTGCAGATGACATAGATCTTGTATAAAGAAAACCATAAAAAAAGCCCACCAAAAAACTGTCAAAATGAGTAAGTAAACTCAGTAAATTTATAGAAAAATTTACATACAAAAATCAGATGTGCCTATTACTAACAATGAAATATCTCAAAAGAATTAAAAACCCAATTCCATTTAACAATAGCGTTTAAAAAATAAAATACTTAGAAATATATTTAGCCAAGAAAATGAAGGGTATGTACAATGAAAAATATAAGACACTAATTAGACAAATTGAAGACACAGATTAATGGAAAGATATCCCATGTTTGTGGATAGAAAGAATTACTATTAAGATATTTCTACTACATAAAGCAACCTAAAATTGAATGCAAGCTCTATCAAAATTCCAATGGCATTTTTACCAGAAACAGAAACAGAATCCTAAAGTTTGAACCACAAATGACCTCAAATAGCCAAAGAAATCTTGATCACAAAGATCAAAGTTAGAGGGGTCACACTTTGTGATTTCAAACTATACCAGAAAACAACAGTAATCAAAATATTATGGTATTGGAATAAATTTAAAAAAAAATTCAACGGCTCTGGGTGGCTCAGTTGGTTAAGCATCTCACTCTTGATTTTAGCTCAGGTCATGATCTCATGGTTCACGAGATCAAGCCTGGGTCAATCTCTGTGCTGACAGTACAAAGCCTGCTTGGGATTCTCTCTCCCTTACTCTCTACCCCTCCCCCACATTCATTCATTCATTCATTCATTCATTCATTCATTCATTCATATTCTCTCATTCTCTCTCTTTCTCTCAAAATAAAATAAACAAGCATTTATAAAAGTGCTACTTCAGGGGTTCCTGTGTGGCTCACTCGGTTAAGTGTTCAACTTCAGCTCAGGTCATCATCTTGTGGTTCATGAGTTCGAGCCCTGCATTAGGCTCTGTGCGACGGCTCAGAGCCTGGAATCTGCTTCAGAATCTGTCTCCCTCTCTCTCTGCCCCTCCCCTTCTCACATTCTGTCTCTCTCTCTCTCTCAAAAATAAATAAATATTTTCTTAAATTAGGATAAATTATTTAAAAAAAGAAAGTGCTACTCCAGTGAACACACAAACTTATCGATAAAAACACATAACAGCCTTACTACGGAGAAAGTTTTAGTGCGTTGGACAGAAGATCAGAGTGGCTGAAACACTCCCTTAAGTCAAAGCCTAGTCCAGAGCAAGGCCCTGACT
>NC_043715.1:58546014-58592610 GCF_006229205.1 Suricata suricatta
AAAGAAAGTGCTACTCCAGTGAACACACAAACTTATCGATAAAAACACATAACAGCCTTACTACGGAGAAAGTTTTAGTGCGTTGGACAGAAGATCAGAGTGGCTGAAACACTCCCTTAAGTCAAAGCCTAGTCCAGAGCAAGGCCCTGACTTTCTCCACTTCTACGAAGGCTGGCGGAGGTGAGGCGGCGGCAGAAGACGAGTTTTAAAGTGAGCAGAGTTGCTCACGACACCAAAGGAAAGAAGCCGTCTCTGTAACAGCAAAGGTCAAGGGGGGGCAGCACAGGCTGACCAGAGGCTGCAGCAAGTGCTCCGGAAGACCCAGCGGAGATGGTTCATGAAGGCGGCCACACTGAAGCACAGATTTTCCAAGTGCAGACAGGGCAGCCTTGGGCTCCAAGATGCCCTCCAGCACCTGCACAGCTGGGGAAGTCCAGCTTGTTAGGCGCCAGAACTCATGTGTCATTCTTTCTGAAAATCCCAGAGTCCTTAGCGGTTCTGCTCAGTCTAGTCTGCCTGTGCTATAAACAGAGCAGCAAAATCTGGCTGACAGCATACCTGTTTATAATACGGCTTACTGAGTATTTTAAGCCCACTGTTGAGACGCAGTGCTCAGGAAAAAAAATTTCTTTCAAAATATTACGGCTCACTGACAAAGCACACACAAGCTCTGATGGAGATGTATGATGAGCTTAATGTCTTATGCCTACCAACACAACATCCATTCTGTAGCCTACGGATCAAGGAATCGTTTTGATTTTCAAGTACTATAATTTAAAAATGCCATCTGTAAGATCAGAGCTGTCAAGGTGATTTTTCTGATGGATCTGGTCAAAGTAAATAGAAACCTTCTAGAAAGGATTCACCGTTCTAGCTGCCCTTCATAGGCAGCAGAGGTCGAAGTATCAAGAGGAGATTGGAAGAAGCTGATTTCAAGCCTCATGGATGACTCTGAAAGGTTCAAGACTTCCACAGAGAACGTAACTACAGGTGAGGTGGAAACACCAAGAGAACTGGAAGTGCAGCTGGAAGATGTGACTGAACTGCGGCAAGCTCATGATAAAACTTGAATGGATGAGGAGGTGCTTCATACGGATGAGCAAATAGTTTACTGAGATGAAATCCAAAATTTTAAAAAATATATTGGGGTGCCTGGGTGGCTCAGTCGAGTGAGCGTCTGACTTTGGCTCAGGTCACGATCTCACAGTTCATGAGTTCGAGCCCCGTGTCAGGCTCTGTGCTGACAGCTCAGAGCCTGGAGCCTGCTTCAGATTGTGTCTCCCTGTCTCTCTGCCCCTTCTCTACTCAGGCTCTGTTTCAATAATAAATAAACATATTTTTTTAATATATAAAAACACTGTATTAAACTATCCTGGAATAAGCATTTAAAAAAATTCTAAAAGGGGCCGCCTAGGTGGCTCAGGTAAGCATCCAACTCTTGATTTCAGCTCAGGTCATGATCTCACAGTTTGTGGGTTCTGTACTGATAGAACTTTTGATATTTCTCAAAATAAAATAAACTAAAAAAGAAAATTCAGGGGCACCTGGGTAGCTCAGTCAGTTAAGCTTCTGGCTTCGGCTCAGGTCATGATCTCACAGTTCGTGGGTTCGAGCCCCACATCGGGCTCTGTGCTGACAGCTAGCTCAGAGCCTAAAGCCTGTATCGGATTCTGTTTCTCCCTCTCTCTCTGACCCTCCCCTGCTTGCACTGTATCTCTCTGTCTCTCAAAAGTAAATAAAAAACATAAAAAAAAAAAATTAAAACAGGGATGCCTGGGTGGCCCAGTCGGTTAAATGTCTGACTATGGCTCAGGTCATGATCTCATGGTTCATGGGTTTGAGCCTCATGTCGGGCTCTGTGCTGACAGCTCAGAGCCTGGAGCCTGCTTCAGATTCTGTGTCTCCCTCTCTCTCTCTGCTCTTCCCTTGCTCATGCTCCATCTCTGTCTCTCAAGGATATATAAACTTTTAAAAAAATTTCAAAAAGATGGAATCTATTCCTGGTGAAGATGTGAAGACCGTAGAAATGACAACAAAAAATTTAGAATATTACATACACTTAGTTGACAAAGCAGCAAAAGGGTTTGAGGGGACTGACGCCAGTTCTGAAAGAAGTTCTACTGTGGGTAAAATGCTATAAAATAGCATCACATGCTGTTTGAAAACACTCATGAAAGGAAGAGTCAATCAATGCAGCAAGCTTCACTGTTGTCTTATTTTAAGAAATTACCACCAGTCCAGCCTTGCAAACTACCATCCTGGGCAGTCAGCAGCTATGAACGTCAAGGCAAGACCTTTCACCAACAAAAGGATGACTTGCTAGAATTTCACCATTTTTCCACAGTAAACTTTTTAAATTAGTCACACTGTTTTTAAGACATAATGCTCTGGCAGACTTTATAAACTACAATGTAAACATAACTTCTATGTGCACTGGGAAAACAACAAATTCATCTGACTTGCTTTATTGTGATGTTCGCTACATTGTGGTTTTCTGGAGCCAAACCCGCAATATCTCCAAGGCATGCCTATACGATTGCTAGAAGCTAGGGTGTGGAGGAAATGGGGAGATGTTGGTCCAACAGTACAAATGTTCAGTTATAAGACGAAAAAGTTCTGAAAATGTAACATACAGCACGGCGACTGCAGTTACTAACGATGCTATATACTTGAGTTTTACTGAAAGTACTAAAAGTAGATCTCAGGCATTCATACAAAAAAAACCAATATAATAACTTTATGAGGTGATGGATATTTAATTAACTTCAATTGCAGAAATCATATCACAGTGTATACATGTATCAAATCACTCATTGTGCACTTGAATTTAGATAATTTTTTATCTCCAGGCGGCTGGTGGGCAGGGTGGGAAGAAAATACACCTATTTGAAAGTAGCCTGTGGTTCAGCTAAGTAGTGACTATGACAATGTCTGCAAACCCGGTACAAGCAGACACAGGGGCATGTGGGTAAAAGAAGGGAATAAAACCTAGGACACAGGGGAAACTGGCTGGCTAATTCAGTAGAACATGCAATTCTTGATCTCAGGGTTGCGAGTTCAAGCCCCAAGGCTGTAGAGCTTACTTTAAACAAACAAAACCCCTGGTATAGAAGTGATATGGATCTGTACTCACGGACCCAAACGAAGAGAGGGCGAGCTTGGTGGAATCCATTACAATCACTAAAAATCTACTAACCTTGAATTCTTCCCTACAAGGGCTCAGTACAGCAGGTACGGAGGCAGCGGGGGAGAGAAGAGGGTGGTGCAAACAAACCAGCCCTATCGACAAAACAACTACCCAGAAAGCTGAGAATCCACAGTGCCCGTGGTCCACACGTGAGAGAGACTGAGAAGGGGTGGGTGGGGAGAGAACAGGACCCAGTTCAGGCCACTGGGAAGGGTGAGGGCCTTACCCAGTGAGGATATAAGTGCAAAGTTCTCCAGCATCACATTGTGGTACAGGCATCTCTGAGTCTCCTCAAGGAGCCTCCACTCCTCCCAGGAGAAGTACACAGCGACATCCTCAAAGGTCACGCTATCCTATTACAATGGAGACAGATGAAACCATGAACACTGTGAGATCCCACAATCCATCTCACCACACATCTACCCCATGCTTCTCCTCCTCCAGGTCTCCCCGCTTCAATCCCAGGCCTAGGTGCCTCTAGAACCCTGTATCCTCAGGATCTCTTTATTTACTGTGTTCATCCCTCAGCAACATCAGGCAGGGGGGACAGAGATGTCATCCAAGCTCATCCTGGCCTGTAGGGTCCCAACCACACTGTCAATTCGCCTTTGAGACTCCCAGGACACACTGAAATGTGACCTCATGCTTTACCCTCCAACACCAGGGCCCCATAGCCCTTAGCTCACAATTCCTCTTGATGTGCACACTGCTCTGCAGACTCCCCTCTCACACCTCCAGTCCCCACAGCTGCACTTCCACAGCCTCTACTGTGGGCAAAGCCCTGAATTCAGTTTTGAAGGCTTCCTCTGTGCCTCTAATCCTTGCTTCAGGATCAGCCGCCCAGAAGCACCTATGAATTAGATGGCTATGACCCACTACCACTTCTATGCTGGACTTGCTGTCCCCTCAGCAGTCACAACTCCCCACCTCTCCACTCAACCTTCCTTAAAACCCCAGCCTGGCATGATGACTCTCCCAGAAAACTACATTTACCAGATCTTATCCATCAGCAACACCAAAACACCCCAGACCCCACTAGAGTCCCCACAAAATTCTGCTGAATCCATACAGTAGTGAATTAGCAGGGGCCCTGCCTTCAGTGTCTTCTTTCCTCAGTTACTCCTTTGCCTCCGAAGCCATCTTGCACCCACTCGCACCGTGGAAACTGCAGCCGCCTCCCTGGTCATCCTCTCTCCCACAGCATTCGCGCTACCATTTCTCCCTGGCACCTGTTTCTCATACTTCAGATGTCAACCAGGTGCTGAGTTAAAGAACCACTTCTCAGCATGCACCCTAGTCTTTCTGACTGGCTAATAGCATTCCCACTATAAGCTACATTACACTTCCTAAATGTGACCCACAGTTCCATCCTGGTCCTACAGCCACCACTTTTAAAACTCTGCCCCAGACCTATGCACCATCAAGACTGAACACCACAAATCCCACCAAAGCTCACCACAAAATTCCCACAAAACTGCAGGAGTGAGCAAGCAGGAGCCTGGCCTCTGTGTTCTCCGGTCTCAATTACTCCGATGCCTCCACAGAAGCCTTCATCACTGGCCAGATCCTCCTCTCTCCCATATGGTTACCACGACCACATCTCTGCGGCTGATCAGTGCACAGCAAGAAAATCACCCCTCATCATGCACCTCCCTCTATCTGACCAGCTAAGGCATTATCATGATGACCTGCATTACCCAACCTACATAGAGCCCATCGCTCCTCCAAGGTCTACACAACAGCCACCACTTTTGGAAGTCTTCATCCTGAACCTCCTCCCGGATCTCCTGGCTGGTGAATCCAGCTCCTCACTTGCTGTCCCCATGTGCTGTTCCCTAGGACCAAACGAAACTCCTGATAGTCCCAAAGACAATTAACCCACCATCAACTTCCCCATCCCAGTTGACGGAACTTCCATCCCTTCCTACAGCTGCGAGGACCAAAAACAGTGGAGTCGTCCCTAACTCTTTTCTCTCCCTCACCTACAACATCAAAAAATCTACTTAACCCTTCATTAAAAATGGGAGAGGCCAACTTTTCAGCCTACCTCTACGGCCACTACTCTGGTTCACCAACATTTATTTGGATTACAGCAGCTGCCTCCTCCCCTACTCCCATAGTCTGTTATCTTTTCTACACCCTAATAGAACCTACTAAGACTTAGGTTAAGACCAGTCCCCCCCCCCCAATCCAAGCCTCTCACTACCTCCATAACAGGTGCTCAAATTCTCAACAGCCACATTACAGGCCTGATCCCTGACCCTCAGCTCTTTGTTCCTAACAGGGAGAACGGAGGAGGCACGTTGTGTCTGTCCAAGCATTTGCACACTTTGGTATTTATTTCTGGGATAACGTCTGACACCTGTGTATGTAACCCTTGGCCGACACTCAGGACCCTCAGTGTGGGAGATCCTCAGGGTCCCACACCCAGCAGCTGGAAAACTAGCAAGAGAAGAGGCTCAAGACACCAGTCCCGGACACCGAACCTGAGGGGCTGAGTCAACCTCTCCTTCCTTGGGCAGGTGCCATAAGAGCTTCCACAACCTTCCGAACTGGTGGTTGAGTGAAGGCAACCAGGGCTGGTCTCTGCGAGGTCAGGCCTGCCCTGCATCCGCCCGGCCCTGGAACCCCGAGACCTCGGGCTGACCAACCTCGATACCTCAGTGCTCAGGGCTCCTCCTACCACCTCTGTGACATCCGACAAGGACCGCCCTCCCGGTGCTCCTTGTCTTCATCAACCCCTTTCATCTCTCTCTTGAGGAGCTTTCGGAAAGCTATTCACACCCTAACACGGCCTGTGTCCCTCTTCGGTTCGCGACCCACCAGCGTCCTCAGAACCACGCCCCAGCCCGCCAGTCCCTCGTGACTCCGTCGCACACCGTGTCCCCCGAGGGCAGAAGGCGGACCCCACACCCCCGTGTCGGGCCCCCCTGCAGCCCCTGCACTTGCGGGCCCTTCCCCTGCAGCCCGCTCCCGCACCCCGTCACGCCAGCGCTCAGACACGGGGCCCCGCCCGGACACCGGGACCTAGGCTGCAGGGACCCCCAAGCATGCACCCCGCGCTGGGGCCTTGAGGGTCTGGGTGGGGAGGCGGGGAGGGCCCGGCGTCCTCGCGTTTACCTGAGCCGGGTCCCCGGGCGCGGCCGCCGCCATTGGACTCTGTGGACAGAGCGTAGCCCGGAGAGGAAGGGAGAGGAGCGGACACCGCCACGGGACAGCTCGGGCTGCGGCGTTGCCGAGCCGCCGACCCGCCTCTCAGCCGTGGGGACAACTCCTGAGCCTTGACAGTTCCGTCACTTCAGTTCCGCCCCGGCACGCCCGAGAACGGCAAAATGGCCACCACAAGGAGGAGGCCGGAAGTCCCGCCCCTACGCGATGAATTCCCGCGGCAATGCTTCCAAGGGCTCAACTCCGCACACGGTCTTCTGGGTAATGTAGTTGGCTGACCTCTAGAGGCTACAGGAAGTGTTTTCTCCTCCTCGACCAGAGTATTAGCCATGCTGTCTGTAAGGCTGAACCAAACAGACGCCATGACAGGCTTTGTTTCCCCTCTAAACTAGAAGGCCTAAGGTCAGTCACTCCGGAACCATTTGGCCATTTGGGGGAACCATTTGGCCATCTGGCGGTCATACGTTGCCCTGGGGTATCCAATCAGGAAGGCCCAGCTACCTCTCCCCACATTCCTAAGGGTAAGGCCTGCAGATGGGAACTTTAGATAAGACCCTGTTACCTAGTGTGAAAGTTAACCCCATAGTCACCAAACAAGACCCTGAACTCGCTCTGTAATTGGTTAATTTCAAAGATACCCTAAATATTGTAATTGGGTCCTGCCAAAAGTAACGAACGCTCTAAACAGTGTGTATGGTTAGAGCTGCTGCCAATACTGTTGTACCATTATGATTGGGTCACTGTACCTATGTCACAATTTCTTGTAACTCCCCCTTCCCAAACCCCATAAAAACCCTACTCAGCCCTTGTTCTGGGCGCTCAGCACGGATCCACTGCGTTGGTGAAGGCTGTGAGACCGAACTTAGGCCCTGCGAGCCTAAGCCGTAATAAAACTGCCCTTTGCTTTTACATGGGTGCCTCGGTCTCCCTGGCGGTTTCTGGTTTTGGGGTGATATTAAAATCGTGGGCATTACAATGCAGCTCACCAAAGAATGCTGCAAACCTAGAGGGACGGAAAGGGTTTGCTCCATGCGAACTGCAGTGAAGAGGCATGATTTCATACTCCGTGAATGTCACTCTCTTCCGAGAAGATAATATTGTTATTGAGATGTTCCCAAATCCACCGATCTAAATGGTCATACCGTTCCATACAGTCCTTCAGACATAAAATAATCCATGCAGAGCTGAAGGCAGTGTGTTATTGCTCTTCAAATGAATGTAGCTAATGCCTTTGTCAGTTTTGTGAGTTCTATTATGATTGACAAGGAGCAAGGGAAAAAACTCTACACAGCTCCATGACTGGGAAAAAAGAAGAGATGTCAGGCCACTGGAAGCAGGAGAACAAGGAGGATGTCTGCCTCTGGCTTCCCCAGAAAACTTGTTCCTTGCCTGGAAGGTCAGTGATTGTGTCCTGCCCATTTTTAACTAATATATTTTATTCAGTATTCTAAGATATGCTCAATTTTATTTAGCAAAGTGACATCTACCTCAAATGGAGACCAACCTTAGCACTATTTTAGTTTGGGCCAGTGGCTACAACTTTCACAGTTGCAGAATGTCTGATGGAGAGTATCTGAACCTCCAAATAAAGGGGGTAACTGACCCCCATGATTTCATGTCCTGGCTGGTAAGTGATTATCATTTTCCAGTGACTGCAGGTACAGTTCCACATGGAGAACTGAGATTATTTCAGAAGAGCAGTTTGTAAATGCAGATTTCAGAAAATTAGTAATAATGTTTTTGTTCTTTTTTCTAAGGTTCTATTTTAAGTAATCTCTGGACCCAACTTGGGGCTTGAACTCACAACTCTGAGATCAAGAGTCACATGCTCTTCTGACTGAGCCAGCAAGGTGCCCCAGAAATAATGTTTTTGCAGTTTAAAGATAGTGTCAGAAATAGCTATGGGAAAATACCAGGGATGTTGAAGAAAACTAAGACGTTAAAGAATTTTCAGCAGAGGTATTTTTCATTAAAATATTAAGCAATACCACCTTGGAGGGAAGAGTGGAAGTGAACATTTATAGTAACCAGATAAGTAAAAATGGACAAGAAACTGAGGTTTCCTGTTTATTCACAGGTCTACCAATGTTCATTGAGCAAATAATCTGTTGCAAGCACTTAGGCACTTTTGTTATGTGAATGGAAACATTAGGAGGACACATGAGCTCAGTCCATTAAGCATTAGACCCTTGATTTCAGCTCAGGTCATCATCTCACCGTTTGCGATTTTAAGCCCCACATTGGGCTCTCTGATGTCAGTGCAGAGCCCATTTCGGACCCTCTGTCCCTCCGGCCTCTGACCCTCCCCCACTTGCATGTGTGCTCTTTCTCTTTCTCAAAAATAAACATTGTTAAGAAGGTTAAAAAAAAGAGAAACATTAAGACACTGGAAAGACAAAAACTCACACAATTTACCTGCTTCAAAGAACACACGTCGGTAGCAATCCCTATCAAAATACCACCAGCATTCTTCACAGAGCTAGAACAAACAATCCTAAAATTTGTATGGAACCAGAAGAGACCCCAAATAGCCAAAGCAATCTTGAAAAAGAAAACCAAAGCTGGAGGCATCACAATCCTGGACTTCAAACTGTATTACAAAGCTGTAACCATCAAGACAGTGTGGTGCTGCACAAAAACAGACACTCAGAGCAATGGAACGAATAGAGAACCCAGAAATGGACCAACAAATGTATGGCCAACTAACCTTTGGCAAAGCAAGAAAAAATATTCAATGAAATAAAGACTGTCTCTTCAGCAAATGGTGCTGGGAAAACCGGATAGTGACATGCAGAAAAAATGAATCTGGACCACTTTCTTATACCATACACGAAAAGAAACTAAAAATGGATGAAAGACTGAAATATAAGACAGGCAGCCATCAGAATCCTAGAGAAGAAAGCAAGCAAAAGAAGAAGCGGCTACTTCTTACTCAGAACATCTCTGGAAGCAAAGGAAACAACCAAAAATGAACCGTTGGGACCTCATCAAGATAAAACGCTTCACACTGCAAAGGAAACAAACAGTAGAACTAAAAGGCAACCGACAGAATGGATTTGCAAATGACATATCAGATAAAGGGTTAGTATCCAAAATCTATAAAGAGCTTATCAAATTCAACACCCAAAAAGCAAATAATTCCGTGAAGAAATGGGCAAAATACATGAATGGACACTTCTCCAAAGAAGACATCCAGAAGGCGAACAGACACATGAAAAAATCCTCAACATCACTCATCGTCAGGGAAATACAAATCAAAACCACAATGAGATACCACCTCACACCTCTCAGAGTGGCTAACATTAACAACTCAAGCAACAGCAGTGCATAAGGGACTAGAATGTGGACTCATTTCTGCATGCTTTTTGATCCTTACAGTCCTTTATGCTGGCCTCAAATTTGTCAAGCCCATGCTGGGTGACTTTCCTGAAACAGCTCAACTGCTGGAAGAGCAGCTCGAGTCGGAATGCATCAGTGAACTGTGTTCTCTGACAGATGGGCTGCAGTGTAATCGCAACATTCCACTGCCAGGTTCTTCATGTGACAAAGAGAATTGCTTAGGGTCTGGTCCTTCTCGTGCAGTACAGATGTCACACAAATGTCACACGTTTCCAGGGCTGTCTTCCTCTCCCCTTCAGCCATGAAGGCTCCATCCAAATGTTTTTCTCTCCAGCTCCTGCTCCTCTTCCATCGTGGGAGCAGCTTCCTGGAGCCTCAGGTGGTGCTGGAGGATCAGAGGCTCTAAGGCATATTGTGAATGGTGAGGGCAAAGCATGAAGGAAGGAACGACCTATGCAAGGAGCCAAGGACAGAAGCAAAAATGTATAAACATTAAAAAAAAGAAGAAGAGGGGCGCCTGGGGGGCTCAGTCAGTTAAGCATCTGGCTTCAGCTCAGGTCATGATCTCATGGTTTGTGGGCTCGAGCCCCACGTCGGGCTGTGTGCTGACAGCTCAGAGCCTGGTGCCTGCTTCAGATTCTGTGTCTCCCTCCCTCTCTGACCCTCCCCTGCTTACGCTGTCTGTCTGTCTGTCTCTCTCTCTCTCTCTCTCTCTCAAAAATAAACAAAAACATTTTAAAAATTAAAAATAAATTTATAAAAGAAGATTCTGTCTCTCCCTCTGCCCCTTCTGCACTCTCTCTCTCCAAAACAATCACACAAGCAAATAAATAAATGAAAACTTAAAAAGCTAATCTATAGTTTTGCAGCATTTTTAGAATTCTACCACTTGTGTCCCCAAGTACATCCCTTGGATGTGGAGCCTCATTCTTCATGTCTTTGGTGAAGAGGACACATGACGTGAGAGTGGGGTTCGTCTGCAGGGCTGGCTCCAGCCACGCAATGTGTCTCTCACAGCTCTGGAAGCTGGGAGCGTGAGCTGAGCGGGTCGGCGGGTTTGGCGATGTGCGGTCTCTGTCCTCGGCTTGTGGATGGCTAGCTTCTAGCTGTGTCCTCACGGGGCCTCGTCCTCCTGGAGAGCAGAGTCTTGGTGTCTATTTCTCTTAAAAGAAATTCACTTTGAATAGGGTAGGGTCCCTGCCCTCGTGACGTCATTTAACCTTAATGACCTCTTTAAAAGTAGTCACTTAGGGGTTAGGGCTCCAACATATGAAAAGTATTATATTAAGGTTTTAGTGGTAATAAAAGGCAAAGGAGCTACTAAAGTTAGACGATAAAGAGACAAAGATATCCAACTATTTGAAAGTATCTTCCAGTTGCCAATGGCTCACAGTAACTTCTAAAAGTTGACTTTTATGGAAACGTAATTTCCAAAAGGTGATTTAGTGGTATGTATTTATAGTATCAACTGTAAATGCATGGTTTCTTTTTCTTTGTTTGTTTGTTTTAAGTTTACTTAGTTATTTTGAAGGAGACAGAGACAGTGCACATGGAGGAGGGGGCGGAGAGAGAGAGGAAGAGAGAGAGAATCCCAAGCAGGCTTCACATGGACAACATGGAGCCCAACGTGGGGTTTGAACTCACAAACTGTGAGATCGTGACCTGAGCTGAAATCCCCTTGTAAATGCATTATTTCTAAGAACTACTTCAAACCAAGAAAATGGGGCGCCTAGGTGACTCAGTCAGTTAAGTGCATGACTTTGGCTCACATCATGATCTCATGGTTCATAAGTTTGAGCCCTGCATCGGGCTCTGCCCTGGTGGTGGGGAGCCTGCTTGGAATTCTCTGTCTCCCTCTGTCTTTCTCTTTTTAAAAAATTTTTAATGTTTATTTATTTTTAAATTTTTATTATGTTTATTTATTATTGAGACAGAGAGAAACAGCATGAGTAGGGGAGGGGCAGAGAGAGAGGGAGACACAGAATCCAAAGCAGGCTCCAGGCTCTGAGCTATCAGCACAGAACCCGACGTGGGGCTCAAACCCACAAACCGTGAGATCATGACCTGAGCTGAGGTTGGACACTCAACCGACTGAGCCATCCATGCGCCCCTAATGTTTATCTATTTTTGAAAGAAAGAGAGAGAGAGACAGACAGACAGACAGAGCATAAATGGGGGAGGGGCACAGGGAAACGGAGACAGAATCTGAAACAGGCTCCAGGCTCTGAGATCAGCACAGATCCCAATGCGGGGCTTGAACTCACCAACCATGAGATCATGACCTGAGATGAAGTTGGCAGCTTAACTGACTGAGCAACCCAGGTGACCCTGTCTCCCTCTCTCTATGCCCCTTCCCTGCCATCTCAAAATAAATGAACAATAAAATTCAAATACTTTAAAAAAAGAAACAACTTCTATTAAAAAAAATATTACAAAATGCTAAAACATAGAGTTTAATAAACTAAAATACATTTCTTTCTATTGAAACTTAGTATTTTGTGATGACAGAAACAAAAGCAAGAAAAATGTAGCTTAAATGAACTCTCCCTACAACTGGCAGCCCACTGACAGACACCTGAAACAGGCAGAGCATGACCTTCCCCAAGGAACTCATGCTGCCTTAGTGCCTTCATGTTTATATTTTGTTAACAACTAAAAGTAACCTTAACTTCACAGCTAGCCCCTTAAGGTCCTGAAAGCCTTGCTTCAAAATCTTTCTGTCCCCGCTCCCTCTGCCAACTTGAAAGTATATCACCAGTCACTCCTCACAACCCCAGTGCCACGGGCTCTGCCACAGTCCTGTCCCAGTGCTGTAACAGAATCACCTTTCTGCACCAACATATCTCAAGAATTCTTTCTTAGCCATTTGCTCAGGAATCCCACTTCAAATTTAATCAGTTTGTATCATAAACAGTGCTGATTTTTTATGCAGCCTGATGAAACTCTCACAAACACATCATCTGGCCTAAGAAAAATTCTGATCATTTTGGTCTTTGGGGTGTCCTCAGATTCCTGGCATGAAAACCCTTCACCTACTTTCTGGGCTTCTTTTCTCACCCCTGTCTCCATCGTACGTTATGCCACAAAGACAATGATCTTTCTTCAGTTCTTTAAATTCCACATGCATCTCTACAACTTAGAGTACTTCTGGGTTTTCTTCTCCCCAATTAAAACATTTCCCCCCACCATGCTTTGTAAATTTAAATAAATCTATATGTAGATGTCTGCATAAGTTTCAAATCAGAAGTGTTTTTCTACCCTCAACTCCTAAATCCTGAACATTCTGTGAAAACATTTCAATTTAATATGGAATCAGAAGGTATGAAATGGAGACTCTTATGCATAGACTCTCAGAAGAGTGGAACTTAAAAAGTGAGAGACTGGGGTGTCTTGGTGATGCAGTTGGTTAAGCATCCAACTCTTGATCTCATCTCAGGTCATGATCTCACAGTGCATGAGTTCAAGCCCCGCATTGGGCTCTGTGCTGATGGTGAGGACCCTGCTTGGGATTCTGTCTCTCCTTCTCTCTGCCCATATGCCACTTGTGTTTTCTCTCTCTCTCAAAATAAATAAACATTAAAAAATTTAACAAACAAAACACGAGCAGCTCAGTGGCTCAGTCAATTAAATGGCTGACTTCAGGTCAGGTCATGATCTCATGATCTCACAATTCATGAGTTCAAGTCCCACACCAGCCTCTATGCTGAAAGCTCAGAGCCTGGGGCCTGCTTTGGGTTCTGTGTCTCCTTCTCTTTCTGCCCTTCTCCTGCTCATGCTTGATCTCTCTCTCTCTCTCTCTCTCTCTCTCTCTCTCTCTCAAAAACAAACATTAAAAATTTTTTTAAATTAAAAAACAATGAAAAAGAATGGAGAGACTTCCTGTAAGCATGTGATTGACAGAAGACTTGTCACCTGACCAATGAACACCCTCCAAGAATCCCCTTCGTCAAGACAATGAACTTCCTGCTTGGACTCCGGCTGGACTCCTCTATCTTTGCACCACATGCCCTGAGTACAGCCTGCTCAAAACCCCCAGGGGACTTGCCTATATCTTGCTACATTATGTGTGCAGAATTGCAGTTTATCTGTTATTCCTAAATAAACTCAATTTCTGGCAATTCAAGCTTGTTCCAGTTTACCTCTTTATTTATGGTGACAATTCCCTTTATTATATACTATTTCATAAAATTTCCTGAATATCTCTAGTGATTAACATTATTCGATTTTAGAAAATTACTTAAAAATACTTATCAGTAGCATTCCTGTTTTCCACACACTAGAAGCAATCTAAAGCAGAGTTGTTATCGTTGATACTCAATTTTGGGTCAAAATGTCCTGAAGATTAAATGGTATACAATGAGAGCCTACAAATACATAAAGTTGACTAAATAAATGATAGGATGTTGTAGAGGAGACTTCTAGCCCAGAAACTGCATTTGGAACATTTGGGTTTTTGCCCAGCAGGCAAAACGAAAGAGACCTGGGTGTCACTGCCGAAGCGCCGGAAGAGGCGACTGTCGGGGAGCCTAAAGACCCCGCACAGAGGTGTTTATCAGAGGTCTGACTTCATAATCACATAATCAGGGGCATACGAAAATACAAAACAGAAGGTGGAGTAAAAGGAGACAAACGTTCCCCAGAACGAGAATTGTGCTCAGCGCTCTGGCCTCGCGGGAAGGTCTGGGGGAGAGGCTGTTGCTGTGAATCTGGTGGCCTTGCCGCCTGTGCCTGTGCAGGTCAAAGACCATGCAGCCACGCGGCTAACCATGAGGTTGGGACACGTAACACTAACGAAGGACAACATGAACGTGTGTACTGGGGCAGTATATCTTTCTGGAATGTCTGAAAGGCAGTATCTATGAATATTTGTCTGCAGTTGTGTTTCCTCTTTCTTGGTCCAGTCTACTCACAGCAGGAGAATAATTTAGCAGGAGTTACAGGACCCACCAGCGGAAAGAGCAGAATCCAATGCACTTTGGCGACATCATTGTTAGCCCCACCCACCTCAGAATACTGGAGCGAAAGTTACTGACCTGGAAGCCACTTGAGAGGATGTAGTGCTGAGAGAGGTCCTTCTGCCCCTCTGGGAAAATAAAAGACAAGTTTATGTCCAATGTCACCTAGAAAATATTTCCTTCCAAAGCCGCCACCGTCTGCAGGAGCTTTAGAGAGAAGCCCCGAGGAGCTGGCAGAGACCAGTTGTTGAACCACATCTCCTAACGGATATTCTCCCCCATCACTGTTACTCAGTCTCTTTAAAATATCCCTTTAAATGTTGGACACGTTGAAACAGTTATACTTTCACTCTTCCATCCAGAACATTTCTTCCTTCTACTTGTTAGTTCATAATTTTGGGCACTTCCTGGGTATTGTGTGAAACTGGACCCCATCCATGGAGGACAGAGGTGGACTGCTCCAGATTGCTAGGTGGCAGGTTTAAGCAAGGAACTTAGTGTGAGGCTTGCCTTGGGTGATGGCAAGATGAGCAGATCTCTGCATCTGCCTGCCAGCATCTTAAAATTTATAGAGAAGCCTTCACCAGATTCAATTGGATATACCATCCAGACGGTATCAACAACACTTAGTATCACAAGCCTGTGTCCTTGGGCAGCTTCTACTGCACAGAAGGTAAGCAGAGTGGACATTCCAAGGACAGGGGAGGGGGTAAGGAGCCTCTGATTGCCCAGGCCCATCTCTTGGTTCAACGGATGGTCGTGTCTTTTTGATGATTTCTTCTAATACTACCATTTCTCATTCACACCTGAAATAATATATATCTGCCCTGGCTCCTGATGCATAGCTCCTAAACCATTATAATTTCCTGGTGACAGTAGTCTTTTCACCTGTGTGGCAAGACTGAGCTTAACAGTGAATGCAGATGTATTGCCTGGTGGTAGGAAGTCCTCTACTTCTGCACCTTTGTAATTTTCAAAGGATTGAACAAATGAGTTATGTAATGAGGGAAATCCAAAATTACATTAACACCTCGAAAGGGGCTCATAGCGAGATGAAACACGGGTAGGTGAGAAGCACAGGTGACATGGGCTTGGGACTGGTATCTGAAGTCGGGGGGAGGGTGGCAGTCTTGTAGGACTGAGCCCTCAACCTGTGGGATCTGGGCTATTTATCTCTGGGTATATAGTGTCAGAACTGATTTGAAATGTAGGGACCCTAGCTGGTGTCAGAGACTTGCTTGCACCAACACTGGACTTGAGTGCAGAACCTTCTAAAAAATGTATTATTTTTTTTCTCACTCTTGAAGACTCTGAGGAAAATTACACTTGGAGGGAAAGAAATAATGAAGTGAAAATAGAAATACACTATGGAAGAAAAGCTATATAGCCTTGTGCTGTTTCATTGTTTCAAAAACGTTCAGTAAATATCTGGTTCAGAGGCTGGTCTAGATGTTATATACATCAGTAAAGAAGGAAATGTAAAAAAAAAAGAGAGAGAGAGAAGGAAATGTGTCCTCCCATAGCCTGTGTTCGAAACTGTTATTGAATGACCAGTAAGTAGTGAAGAAACTATTCTATATTATACCAAATTATAAGGTGGCAGGTGCTGTGGAAATAGAAAGTAAGAGCACTCCCAAGTAATGGCAAGGATGTGGAGGCAGGAGGATTTCAATAGGAAACAGAGGGATCAGAGTGTTCTCAGAGGGAGATAACTGACCACACAATTAAAAGAGGGGAAGGAGGGATTTGGATACTTGGGGAAGATGTTCCGTGAGAAGAAATAGAGCCAGTACAATGTCCCAGGACCGGGAACTTGCCTGGAGTGTAAGACAATTGATGTGATTGTTGTTTGAATTGGTTGGTGATATATTTTGGTAAACTTTAGTGAGCCAGACAGAAATCTCCTTACTTTGTGCACATTTCTGTAAGTGCGTCTACAAGCCTCTACTACAGATGCCCTGGTTTTCCAGTCTTCTTCAGTCCTCTTTCCTCACCAGGCAGATCACTGGCTGCTCCCTGCAGTCTACATATATTATCGGATATACGTCGGCTTGGGATAGTAATTGTTCCACACAATGTGGGTGGCCAGACCAAAGCATTGGAAAACTGTCGCTTCTCCATTATTTCTCAGGGACACCTTGAATGTGGCTGTGATGCAGCTATTGTTGACTTAACTTGCGACCATAAACCAAAAGCAGAACCCAAGCTCAAGCCTTCTCCTCCTCCTTCTGGCTGTGCATAACACCCAGTACCGCCACTACAGTGAGCTGTTGTCACATTGGTGGGTTCTCATGAAGCCCAGCTGCATTCTCTAGATCTGATTTGGCTCAATCCTGAAACATCAGAGTACTTTGACTTTATAATGTGGTTGGTCCAAGAGAACTTCTCCTCACTGTGGGCTGTTCTGGATGCACAGATATTTAATATCCTAATATTCACTGTTCTGCTCTTTAGATACAATGACTCAACAGGAAGTGTTTCAAAATGATATAGAAAGCTGTACTACAGATGGCATAGGCTTCCTCCAGGGCCCCAGGGGACGGTCTTGTGATTCTTTGGCTCTGGACTCTTGCTCAAACTCAACACTGCATGTTTCCCACCAGGTGGTCTGCTCAATCTTGTGGTGGAGCGGACAGGACTGCTCCCACCACAGCCCAGATCTGCTTCAGAGCTCTTTCCCACAGGACCCCATCCATGACCTCCATATCTTCTGACATAGGAGAAGTGTTTCTAGTTGAGGAAGTGTTGCTTCTTAAATGAGGTGCCGTGCTCCACATTTTTGTAAGGAGATCCAAGAGACAAATATTGGAATGGCTAACATTAAAAAGATGGATCACACCAAGTGTTGGTGAACATCTCAAGAAACAAATTCTCACAGGCTACTGTTAGGCAGGAAGCTAGGCATGCACGACAGGAGGATGGACCTTTGAAGTCCTTATGGAGAGTGCCAGCAGGAGGCCGCCGGGGACCACCCTAGTCCTGGTGTGTGGTTCCAACCTCCCAGCAGAGGGACAGCTGTTGGCTGTGCTTGTTGCACACGTGCAGAAAGCAGCACTTGTCCTTACCTGTGTCTCCAGAATAGAAGTAATGTGGCTTCCTACCCATGCAGCCATTTGCAGTGCATCATGGGAAACGACATGCTTAGTAGGCCGAATTTGCAGGGGGGTGGCGGTGTCTCCCTTGGAGTGTACTTTAGTGACACTGTGCTCGGCTTTATGTTCATTTTCTTGTCCTGTAATTCTTTCCTGTGGCAGCTTGAAGAACTGAGGCTTCTTTTCTTTTCCATTAATTCTCAGATGGAGATGTCGAACCATGTAACCATGATGGAAAGCAGTTTGGCCGTTACCTCCCCCCCCGCCCCCCCCCTTCTTGTGAACTCCTTTGGGTCAGGCACCAGATCTTAAAAATTGTAGCAAAAATGATACCTAATACCGGTTTGGCACTCTGGGAACCACTATCTTCTCTTTCTCATAATGGCCACGAGAGATAAGCAGGACAGGGGTCCTAACCTCCACAAGGCAGAGAGGCTAAGTAACCTCCGTGTGGTCACAGGAACAAGCAAGGAGCAGGGCCGCGAGGGCCTGGGGCTTCTGCCGCGACTCCATCTCGGTCCCATTACCCGCTGCAGTCTCCCTTGTGCTCTTCTAAAGGCCACGATTTGTCGATTTTATAACCTCCAACTTATCCCCTGGCTGTCGTCCTGCTGCCGGAGTCACCTGGTGTTCGCCTGCTGTTCCATGGAGCCTAAAGGTCTCCAGCATCACCTCCAGGTACTGGGTCCTCTGGGCTGTGTCCAGTCCACCAGAGTGAAGGTCATGAACACCTGAAAGTCAAACTAAGGCATCATATTGACCTTCGGGTTCGTAAGTTGGATCAGAGCTTATCACTCCATTGCCGATGATGATGGACACCTAACCCTGAATCCCCAAGGTGTCTTAAGGGTTTGAGCTCTGTGCTGGGCTCAAGGAGGCTGATGCAGCCGTGTACAAAATGCTATTATGGCTGGAGATGAAAATGGCTTCCCTATGAGGACAGTGGGGGCAGAAGGCAAGTGGGAAAACGGTCACGACAATTCCAACAAGGACAGCAGCAGCACCTCCTTGGTCCTTGCCATGCACCTGCCCCAGGCTGAGGGCTTCATGGGCTGTGGTGCAGGGGTTAAACATACCCACGTATGGAGCTAGTTGTTCAGGTTTGAATCCAGTCTCTCATATCTGACACTTGTCTGTTGTATGACCTTGGGGAACCAACTCCACCTTTCCTACCCTGGCCTTCCCTGGAAATACAGTAATTATTGCCACCTCCTCAGGCCGCCATGAGAATGAGATGCTCACAACAAAAGCCTGGGAGTCGTGGCACTGATAAATGCTCAGGGTGCAAGTCACAGTAATTTGCACCAGGGCCAAAGTAAGCACTATCATCGCCTCCATGCCAGCCAGGCAGCTGAGGCAAAGGGAGGAGTCACAAGTTTCCCAGATTCCGAGGTGAAGTCCCGCTTCTCCTGCGGCTAGGTCAGCAGGTTCTGGGAGGCCGCATTTCTTTCTCAAACACACTGAGGGGCAGAGGGCTCTTGTGGCACTGGGGAGGCAGATTGCCTGGCTCAAGGATGCCACTGCAGGCCGAAGCTGGAGTTGCCCAGGCCTAGAGAGGCCAGAGATGCCATTGAACAGCTGATGGGTACCTCAGCTCTTGACCTTCTAATATTCAGGAGCAGCCCCCACCTTATATGCCTTTACGCAAGAGGAAACAAACGCCCATATTAGATGGGGATGTGCTTCCTGGGCACCTGCAATTCAAACCGAGGGCTTAGGGATCCCGATCAGTTCCTTACTTCCTTTCTGTTGTGCTTTGGGATTCAAAAAACATCTTCTCCATCCTGAGTCCACCTGGTGCCCCAAGAGTCCTGCTCCAACCCACCAAACTCCATAATGACAGGCCAGGGAAACGGGCGGACACTATAATGCAAGGCTTTATTGTATTCTTAAATGTCTGGACTTCAGAAAGTGAAGGAGAATATGTTAATGCAGATTAAAAGTGTTTATCTGTGTCCAATAGGCATAGCATAAAAAAAAAACAACAATGAGGACATATACTTCCAGCATTAAAAATAATTATCCCACAAAGTAAAAGTCACAAAATGAAATTCCAACATACATCTGTTGTTTCACATCCTTCTGTAAAAGGAAAACCACAGTTCACAGAGTAGGCAGAAGATAGGAACAGGTTAGCAAAAATATAGATAACAAATACGTGAAAAAAATGCTAATCATGACTCCTTAAGGAAATGCAGTTAAAACACTGAGACTCCACTATAAGCTTATAAAAAGGGTTAAAGTTAAGAATGATGGACCAAATAACTCACTAGGATGTGGCGGAAATGGAACTCTCACACACTGCAGGGAAGAGTACAAAAAGACAGAACCATTTATATTACAATATGCTAAGTTCTTTAAGTTAAAACATTTACCCTACAACTCAGACTTTTCATTCTGAGTTACGGACAAAAAATAAGTGAAACACATATCCATATAAATAATTACACACAAATACTCATACCAACTTTATTTTCCATACACAAAAATTAGAAATATTCAAATGCCCGTAAACAAATTAATGGGGTAAACTAATAGTGGTATACTCAAAGAATTATTTCTCAACAACAAAAGAGAACCTACTTATATACCATTGATGAATCTACAATTATTTATGCAACACAAAAGCAGGAAAAAAAAAACTGGGTGGCTCAGTTGGTTAAGCATCGACTTGATTTTGGCTCAGGTCATGACCTCATGGGTCATGAGTTCAAGCCCTATGCTGGGCTCTGCACTGACAGTCCAGAGACTGCTTGAGTTTCATTCTCCCTCCCTACTCTCTCCCCACCACCAATTTTCTCTCTCACAATAAATAAAATTTTAAAAACTTAAAAAAATAGGAAAATAATACTTTGATTCCTGCTATATAAATTATAGAAAATAGAGGGTTTTTTAAAATGGAAAGTAAATTACTTGGAGGGCTGTGAAGGCAAGTAGAGAAATTGAATATTAAAGGATATGAGGTAAATATACAATGACCGATATGATCACTATCAAGACCACGATGTTTTCTGAGGTTTGTAAGTATGTCAAAACTTACTGAAGACTACATTTCCAATATGTACAGTTTATTACATGTAAATTAAACCTTAGTAAACCTTTCTTAAATGACTCAAGATTTAAAAAATCTGTCCAACTCTTTTTGGAAAATAGGTTTTACAACCCTACATTCAACGCACATTCTCACCTTGCAGAGGCTAGTTTTGCTGTGAAAGCAAATACAGTGATTAACGAAGGACTCTCCAAGAAGGTCAAGAGGACTGCTGGCTGGGTCATAAAAGCGGCATCCCCAGATTACAGGTCCCCCTTTTCTCGATCTGTTTTCCTGCCTGTGTGGCAGTGGTCTTGAGATGAACGTCAGGAAGAGGCTACAGGAATCCACAAAACCTCTTAGTTATTTCCAATGGCAATGATGTAAGCTACGCCAGACCCGTCCACCCGGAGGTCTGTGGACTTGGCACACCCCGGCTCGGCACAGCCTCGCAGAAGTATTTGTGTGCACACTTTCAGAAGAGGCACATTCCATCTAGTTGGCTGTGGTCTCCTCCACTCCCTACTAAGTCAGTGTTTCTGAAGCAGTTCTGGTCTCCCCTGAACCTTACGAACTTATAACCAATGACCTACAGAACTGTGGACGTCATGGCACATGGCTCTTCGCAGGACCTGGGGAAGAGGTGCCCCTCAACAGTGTGGACCGACATTCCCTGTGCTATCCCCTGTGAACAAGGGGGAAAAAATCATGCTGCTCCCAGTTGCACTTGAGGGTCTCCCACCTGCCCCTCCTCAGGGTGATCTCTGAGTTTCCCAGAACTCATAACATCTAATTTCAAATGAGGACCAGAAGGCTATGCAGTCTTTCCTAGGAGGCCACAGATAGTGCAAACTTGTCAAACACTGGTAAACTCATTTCTGCCACCATGTCCTCTTGAGGCACAGAAATTTGAGATCCTCCCCAATGAAAGCTGTTCACCCTTTCATGCTTGTAGATCGCAAAATGTTTATAAACCACCGTATACAGTAAATAAGACACGCTAGATTGAAAAGGACTTAAATAAGGACTTCATTAGTGTACGAACCAAGCAATAGGGGCCAGCAGTTCTTGAGCGAGTGACTTGGAAGCTGGAAAAATGAATCACAAATGTCTCTGGAGACCACATCCCTGCAAATGCGGGTTCTTCTCTGCAACCTGCCAGCTGAACTCGCATGATGGTCTCCACGACAGCACTGGCCAGGTCTATGCCAATTAGTTAGAAAGAAGGAAATGTGGGCCCCCCCAAAGACTCGGGTTACTCCTAATCTCCTCCAACAATAAGAACAAAGGTCAGCTTCCCTGAGCACAGTGGGGTGATGACTGACGCATGCTGTAAAGACTTGCCAGGGCAGGAGTAATTAGCTTTGGCCAGAATGGCAGTGAAATAAACCTGGAAAAAGCCCTCAGCAGTTTAGAAACTGCAACACAGCCACACATGCTTCCCATGCAGCTGAAACTGATGGGAAAACTCTCTACTAGTGGCAACTGGATATAGTAGATTGAATTCAGGCAAATGCGGCCTCACAAAGAGTTGCCTCTGGTATCATTATACGGAACAAGGAAACTGTATGCTTCCTAACCACCTAAAGCCTTTTTCCAGTGTGAACCCGCCGGTGCTGAGAAAGGTTCGATTTTCGGCTAAAAGACTTCCCACATACACTGCAGTCATAAGGCCTCTCTCCTGTGTGAACTCTCTGATGATAATGGAGGGTAGAACGAGAGGTAAAAGATTTCCCACATTCACTGCACTCAAAAGGCCTTTCTCCTGTGTGAACTCTCCGGTGAATAATGAGGTGAATTCTTTGGGTAAAGGATTTTCCACATTCACTGCACTCATGAGGCCTTTCTCCTGTGTGAACCCTGCGATGTCGAATCAGTATGGAGCTATTGGTAAAAGATTTTCCACATTCACTACACTCATAAGGCCTTTCTCCAGTGTGGACTCTCTGATGATAACCAAGGGCAGAGACGGAAGTAAAAGATTTCCCACATTCACTGCACTCATAAGGCCTTTCTCCAGTGTGGACTCTCCGATGTTTAGAAAGATACGAGTTCTGACTAAAGGATCTCCCACAATCACTACATTCATAAGGCTTTTCTCCAGTGTGAACTCTCTGGTGTTGATTCAACTGGGAACTATCTCTAAAAGACTTTCCACATTCGTTGCAGTCAAAAGGCCTTTCTCCTGTGTGAACTCTCTGGTGACAACGGAGGGCAGAGGCAGAGGTAAAAGACTTATCACATTCTTTGCACTCATAAGGTCTTTCTCCGATGTGCACTTTTTGATGATAACGGAGGGCAGAGCCAGAGGTAAAGGATTTTCCACATTCCTTGCACTCATAAGGCCTTTCTCCTGTGTGAACTCTCTGGTGTATATTGAGGTGATTTCTTTGGGTAAAGGATTTCCCACATTCACTGCACTCATAAGGCCTTTCTCCTGTGTGAACTCTACGGTGTCTAATAAGTATCGGTCCATTGGTAAAAGATTTCCCACATTCACTACACTCATAAGGTTTTTCTCCAGTGTGAACTCTCTGATGATAACAGAGAGCAGAGCCAGAGGTAAAAGATTTTCCACATTCACTGCATTCATAAGGCCTCTCCCCGGTGTGAACTCTCTGGTGCTGAGAGAGGTAAGATTTGTGGCTAAATGATTTCCCACATTCGTTGCATTCATAAGGCCTTTCTCCTGTGTGAACTCTTCGATGTATAATGAGGTGATTTATTTGGGTAAAAGACTTCCCACAATCATTACACTCATATGGTCTTTCTCCTGTGTGAATTCTCTGATGATAACGGAGGCCAGAGCTAGAGGTAAAAGACTTTCCACATTCAATACATTTATAAGGTTTTTCTCCAGTATGAATTCTCTGATGATAACGGAGGGCAGAGCTAGAAGTAAAAGATTTCCCACATTCGCTACATTCATAAGGCCTTTCTCCTGTGTGTACTCTCCAGTGTTCAATGATATCAGATTTTCGTCTAAATGATTTCTCACATTCAGTGCACTCATAACTGATTTCTCCACCGTGAACTGTACGTTGTCGAATGATGGCACTCTGGCTAACAGACTGAGCACAGCCAAGACACACATAACAATTTTCTCCAGTGTTACTTCTCTGAGGATAAGGGAGGAGAAATTTTTGACTAAAGGATTTCCCACATTTGCTACACTTGTACTGTCTTGGCCCAGTATGAATTCTCCGATGTTGACTGAGGGTTGAGCTTCCCATAAAGGACTTACCACAGTCCCTACACACATGAAGCTCGTCACCACTGTGGATTCTCTGGTGAATAGCAAGTGAAGATTTGTATCGGAATGTTTTCCTACATTCAGGGCACACAAAACACTGTCTTCCAGTGTGGATACCCTTGTCTTGAACAAGTGTATGTTTGGGACCAAAGGCTTTATTTTTATTGCGTTCTTCCCGGGTGTAATGGCTTTCTTTGCTTTGAAAAGTCACCCCACACTTGGTGATTTCCTTCTCCCCAGTATGAGTGGCCTGTGGTTGGAGATGTTCTGAGGTGGCCAGGAAGTCCTTCTCAACCTCCTTAGAGGTAAGGGGTTTTTCTGAATCATGGAAATCGCTGCTCTTCACAAATGGGGCCCTGTCCACACTGCTTTTGAAGGGATTTTCTCTCAGGTGCTGCTTCTCATGATCCTGAATGTTTGCACTGGAATACATTTGTTTCACACATGCCCCATGCTTGAATAGTTTCTGGCTGCTTGGTTTTCCCTGGTGCTCAGCCAAGTGGAAAATGTCTCTCAAGACCGGACCACACATCTCACAGGGGTGGGTCTTCTGGGAAGACAGAGCTGCCGTGGACGCGCTGGCCTGTGACACACCTACAGAAACACTCTTTTCAAGGGGTGCATCCGCATCCTGTGCTCCACAGCAGCAACCTGAACGCAAAGAAACACTAGTGAAGTACACATTGACTTTATTGGAAGAGGGAGACCCAAATACAAACATGCAAATGAAAACCAAAAAAGAGCAGAGTAACTAATGTCAGACAAAGTAGGGTAGGTCAAAAACCTATCACAAGACAAAAAGTCTTGTATAATGATAAAATAATTTATCAAGAGAACAGAATAATTAACTACAAGTATATATATGCCCAACATCCAAGTACTTAAATATATTAAGCAAATACAGATCAGAAGGCAGAAATAGACAGCAATATTCTAACAGTAAGGGGCTTCAATACCCTATTATCAACAATCAACAGACTATCCAAACAGAAAACCAATAAGGAAATGTTGGATTTGAACTGCACTTGCTATCAAAGAGACCTAACAGACAAATACAGAAGATGCCATCCAAATGCAGCAAACTATACATTCTTCTTAAGTACATGGAACATGTCTAGGACTTGCTCACATGTAGATCACAAAAAAATTCTTAACACTTAAGAAGAGTGAAAACATACCAGGGATCTTTGTCAAGATGGTATATCATACATGGTATGACCCTAGAAATTATTAATAGAAGGAAAGCTGGAAAATATCACAAATCTGTGGGACTTAAACATTTTCCTGAACAAATGGGTCAAAGAAAAAAATAAAAAAATATACCCAAACAAATGAAAGTAGAAACACAACGCATTAAAATTTATGGAATGCAAGAAAATCAACTATAAGAGAGAATAAAGATTAGAGCAGAAACAAATGAGACAGACCCTAGAAAAATAGAAGGACCAATGAAACTAACAGTTGGGTTTTTGAGACAATAAACAATTTGGCAAATCATTAGTTAGACTAAAAACAAAGAAGACTCAAAATCAGAAATGAAAGCGGAAACATAACAAATGATACCACAGGAATATAATCAAACAAAAGAGACTACTATAAACAATTATATGACAACAAATTGGCTAACCTAGAAGAAATGGATAAATTCATAGAAACATGCATCCTGCCAATATGGAAGAAATAGAAAATGTGAACATTCTCATAACCAGTAAGGAGAGTCAATCAGTACTAAAAAAAATATCTTCCAACAAGGGGACAAGTGTGGCTCAGTCAGTTAATCATCTGACTCTTATTCTTGGCTCAGGTCATGATCTCACAGTTCATGGGTTCGAGCCCTACATCGGGCTCTGTGTTGACAGCATGGAGTCTATTTGGAATTCTGTCTCCTTCTCTCTCTGCCACTCCCCTGCTCACTCACTCTCAAAAATAAACAAACATTAAAAAAAGAAAACTCCCAGGAAGCTTGGTTAAGCTTCTGACTCTTGATTTTGGATCAGGTTGACAGCACATAGCCTGCTTGGGATTCTCTTTCTCCCCCTTTCTCAGCCCCTCCCCTGCTCACACGCACGTGCTCTCTCTCTGATTCAAAATAAAAAAAGTAAATTAAAAAAAAAAAACTAACAAAGTCCAGAATACTACATATTTAAAGAATCAATGCCATCCTTCTTAAAGTCTTCCAAAAAACTGAAGAAATACTTCCAAAATCATTTTATGAGGCCAGCATTACCTCAAAGGTAGTATAAAAGGAGAAAATTACAGGCCAATATCCCAAATGAACATAAATTTAAAACTTCAAAAAGCAAATACTTCCAAACCAAATTCAAAAGCACATTACAAGGATCATACATTACAATCAATCAATATTTATCCCTGGGATGCAAGAATAGATTAACATGAACATATCAATAAATGTAATATACCACCTTAATGGAATAAGGGTTTTTTTTCTTTTTTCTTTTTTTTATTTCTTTTTGAGACAGAGAGAGACTGTGGGTGCAGGGGAGGGGCAGAGAGAGAGACACACACAGAATCCGAAACAGGCTCCAGGCTCTGAGCTAGCTGTCAGCACAGAGCCAGACGTGGTGCCCAAACCCACGAACCATGAGATCATGACCTGAGCCGAACCCGGAAGCTCAACCGACTGAGCCACCCAGGCGCCCCTGGAATAAGGGTTTAAAAGGTAAAAATCATATAACCGTATCAACAAATGCGGTAAGTTTATTTATTTTGAGAGTGGTGAAAGGACAGAGAAAGAGACAGACAGAATCCTAAGCAGGCTCTGAACCGTCTGCACAGAGTCTGAAGCAAGGCCCAATCCCACAAACCACGAGATCACAGCCTGAGGGGAAATCAAGGGACAGACATTCAACTGACTGAGCCACCCAGGTGCCCCACCTTCTCTGCTTTTATTCAACACAGAACTAGAAGTTCTAGTCCCAAATAATTAAGGAAGAAAAATAAAAGGCATCCAAATCAAAATGCAAGTAAAATGGTCTGTTTGTAGGTGATATAGTCTAAAAAAGAGAAAACCAAAGAATCTACCCAAACACTTAGAAGTAATTAATGACCTCAGTAAAGTTGTCGGACAAAAAAAAAATCAATATATAAAACAAAATTGTATTTATAATACACCAATAATAAACTACATAAACTATCTGGAAAAAAACCCAGAAAACAATCCCACTTAAAATAGCATCAAAAAGAAAAAAATACTCAAAATGAATTTAACACAGAAAGTGAAAGATCTGTATCTTGAAAATTGAAGACACAAATGGAAAAACATCCCGTGTTCTCAGACTGGAAGAATTAATATTGTTAAAATGTCCACTTTACCACAGCAATCTACCCAGAGCAATCTACAGATTCAATTTTTCACAGAAATAGAAAAAACAATTGTAAAATTTGTATGGAACCACAGAAAACTCCAAATAGCCAAAGCAATCTTGAGAAAAAAGAACAAAGCTGAAGACATCACACTTCTTAATTTCAAAATATTCCAAATTAACAGTAATTAAAACAATACCTGCTTAAAAACAGACCAATGAAATGGAATAGTGAGCCCAGAGATAAACCTCTGCGCACACGGTCAACTAATCTTTGATAAGACACCAAGTACACATAATGAGAAAAGGACAGTCTCTTCAATAAATGGATACCTACATGGAAAAAGAAAAAAGACCTCCACCTTGGGTCTTTTTTTAATGTTTTATTTTTGAGAGAGAGAGAGAGATAGCTTGCACAGGGGAGGGGCAGAGAGAGAGGGAGACACAGGTGCCACCCAGGCACCCCCACCTTGGGTCTTAAAGCGAGATGGGAGGCACAAGGAGACTCTGGCCAAGCCTGCCAGCTGGCCAGACCAGCGGTCGGTGAAGGTGGACATTGTGGGCTTAAGTTCACTCCCCACCCCAAGTTCTCCATATGTAATCTGGGGCACCAGCAGCACTGTGATTAGGCCAAGGCTTTGGATATTCCCTGCATGGGTGCTGAGGCGCTGAAGAAACTCAACAAGAATAAAAAAAATCAGTCAAGAAGCTGGCGAAGAAGGACGATGCCTTTTTGGCCTTCAGAATCCCAGACCCAGCAGATCTCACGAATCCTGGGCCCAGGTCTGAAGAAGGCTGACAAGTTCCCTTCCTCGCTGACCAGAATGAGAACATGTGGCCAAAGTGGATGAAGGGAGGTCCACAATCAAATTCCAGATGAAGAAAGTGCTGTGTCTGGCAGTGGCCATTGGCCATGTGCAGATGACAGCCGACGAGCTTGTGGATTTCCTGGTGTCAGTGCTCAAGAAGAGTTGGCAGAACCCCTGGGCTTCCTATGTTAAGAGGACCGCGGGCAAGCTCCAGTGCCTATACTAAGGCACAGCTTAATAAACCCTAGTGCTACCAAAAACAAACAACAACAACAAAAAAAACTGGACATGTATCTTACAAAAATTAACTTGAATTTCTTTAAAAAACTTAAGACATAAGACATGAAATTATTAAAGTTTTAGAAGAAAACACAAAGAAAAAGCTCCTTGACATTGGTGTTGCCAATGATTTTGGATATGACACCAACAGCAAAGGCAACAAAAGCAAAAATAAACAAGTGGAATTGTATCAAACCAAAAACTTCTGCATAGCAAGGGAAATAATCAACAAAATGAAAAGGCAACCTAAGAAATAAGAGAAAATAACTACAAAAGATCTATCTGCCAAGAGATAATATTCAGAATATATTAAAAACTTGTAAAACTCAACAACAAAACCCAAATAACCCAAATAAAAGCAAAAGACCCAAAGTGGGGCTTGAACTCATAACCCTGAGATCAAGAGTCTCATGCTCTTCTTTTTTTAGTTTAATTTTTTTAAACTAAAAAAATTTTTTGAGCAAAAGACCTGAATAAACATTTATCCAAACACATACAAATGGCCAACAGGTACTTGAAAAGGTGCTCAACATCACTAATATCAGGAAAATGCCAATCTTAAGTTGCAATGAAAAAACACCTCACACCTATTAGGATAGCAATTATCAAAACCAAGAGATAATAAGTGTTGGTGAGGAATGTGGAAAAAAGGAAACCATCACAGTTGGTGAGAAAAATTGGTACACACACTGATACACAATAGAAGAGCTTTCAAAAATTAAAAGTAACAGCACCTACGGGTGCCTGGGTGGCTCAGTCCGTTAAGCATCCAACTTTGGATAGGTCAAACCCTGAGGGTTTCGTGAGTACAAGCTCCGTGTCCAGGCACAGAGCCTGGAGCCGCTTTGGATTCTGTGTCTCCCTCTCTCTCTCTGCCCCTCTCCCACCCACACTCTGTTTCTGTCTCAAAAATAAACGTTAAAAAAAATTTAAACTAAAAAAAGAAGAGCATGAGACTCTTGATCTCAGGGTTATGAGTTCAAGCCCCACTTTGGGTATAGCGATTATTTTAAAAAAGAAAAAAAAAAACCTAAAAAAAAAATAGAACTACCTATGGTTCACCAATCCCACTTTTCTGTACATATCCAAAGAAATGGAAATGAGTATCTCAAGAGGTAAGTGCACCTGTGTATTTACTGCAGCACTGCTCACAATAGCCAAGGTGGCTGAATGGATAAACAAACCCTGGTGTACAATGGAGCACTGTTCACGCACAAAAAGGGAAATCATGCATTTATGACAACATGGGTAAACTTGGAGAGCATAATACAAAGTGAAACAAGTCAAACAGAGAAAGACAAATACTGTATGGCATAATCACCTCTATGTGAAATCAAAAAAAGAAGGAAGGAAAGAAAGAAAAGGGAGGGAAGGAAGGAAGAAAAACAGTTCAACCCCAAAAAACAAAGAGCAGAATGCCAGGGGCTGGGGGCTATGGGAAACGAGATGTTGTTGGTCAGTTACAAGCTGACCAACTGCTGTGAACTTAATATGCACCACGGTGACTATCACTAATAATGCTGTGCTGTACACTTGACTTTGCTAAGAGAATATATCTTAAGGGTTCTTACACATAAAACATGTAAAGTGATGCATGTTAAATCGATTATAGTAACCATTTCATGATGTACGTGAATATCAAGGTCATAACACTATATACTTTAAATATATAAATATATACAAAATTATTGGTCAACGATACTTCAACATAGGTGGTAAAAAGGAAAAAGAAAAAATAAATAGAATAATACAGGATAGTACTAAAAGACCGTGGTGGTAAAAAGGAAAAAGAAAAAATAAATAGAATCATACAGGATAGTACTAAAAGACCGTCCATGGTCCATGTAAATAATGGTCATGATAATGCCTGTAATTCCCACCACAGGCAAACAAAAAGAAATCTCAGATTAAAAAAGGGAACAAAGCCAAAGACACAAAAGTGCCATGGAACTAGAAAGATGACCTGGCCAGGGAGAGGACAAACAGGATGCCATCCATTAGCCTCACTGCAAGACTACTGAAATCAAATCCTTCCTGTAAGCGTTCAGTAAGGACAGTATGGGGCCTGTGGGGAGAGAAGAGAGCAGTGCAAAAAACAGCACTACCTAGGACAGCAACTATCCAGGAAACCGGGAAAGCAAGCTGTACCTATGGTCCACATGTTGAAAACGACAGAGAAGGGGCGCCTGGGTGGCTCAGTCAGCTGAGCATCCGATTTCGGCTCAGATCATGATCTCACCGTGGGTTCGAGCCCTGCATCGAGCTCTGTGCTGTCAGGTCAGAGACTGGAGCCTGCTCCAGATTTTGTGTCTCCCCTCCCCCTTTGCTCCTCCCAAGCTCATGCTCTGCCTCTCTCTGATTCTAATAAATAAATGTTAAAGAAAAATAAAAAAAGAAAAATGACAGAGAAGACCCTAGAAAAAGAGGGACAAAGAAAAAAAAAGGAAAAGGGGGGTATGGATGGAGAAATGCAAAACCTAGTCCACATCATTGGGGAGGGTCTTACCCAGTGAGGATACAAGTGCAAAGTTCTCAAGCATCACATCGTGGTACAAGCGTTTCTGAGCCTCATCAAGCAGCTTCCACTCCTCCTGGGAGAAGTACACAACGACATCCTCAAAGGTCACCCCACCCTGTCAAGAATGGGACAGACAAAACCATGACCATTCTTTCTCTAGAACCCACAACCCACCTCCCACATCCACTCCACATTCATCCTCCTCCAGAGCCCCACACCCTAGAGGAGGTACCAGGCCCCAGGGTCATTGACGGCGGCTCTTAGCGACAACACGCAGCAGCGCACATGAATGCCAAGGCAGCTCTGGGCCTGGCCCTCTTACCAAGCACTTCCCCTACATTTCACAGATCGGGGGTACATGATGCAGCCACATGGGCTCGCGCTTCACCCCAAGGTTTCCAATACCGGGGCCGGAGGGCTCTCAGCTAATACTTCCTCTTAACGTGCACATCATTCCATAGACCTTTCTCACATCTTTGGATCCCTCAAATGCACTCCCAAGCTCTACCGTCTCCCTGCCCTGCATCACAGGCATCTCCCTGGGCTCGCCCACGTATTGGGCACACGGCATCCAGAGTGCTTGAAAATGTCAAACATGATCTGGTATACCCCCGTCCTTTGACAGGATCCCTTTGACAAAGAAAGCCCCAAGTGCTCCCCTCTCTCTACCTGGGATCTCTGCCACAAGGTAATCTCAGATACCCATGACCCTCTTCTACTTCTGTGCTGCCCCTGCTGCCCCACAGCGGCAGCAACCCTCCTTTTCCCACTCAACTTTCGTTAGAAGTGCATCAAGGAGCACCTGGGTGGTTCAGTCCGTTAAGCGTACAACTCTTGATTTCGGTTCAGATCATATTTCACAGTCAAGTGATTGACCTCCATATTGGGCTCTGCGCTGAAAACTCGGAGCCTGCTTGAGATTCTCCCTCTACCTCTCTCTCTCTGCTGCTGCCCTGCCTGTGCTCTCTCTCAAAACAAACTTTTAAAAAGTACATCAAAACCCCACTGCTCTCACGGCGGCTCGGTGGCTCAGTGGGTTAAGCATCTGACTTCAGCTCAGGTCGTGATCTCACAGTTCGTGAGTTCAAGCTCTGCATCAGGCACAGTGCTGACAGCTCCTAGCCTGGAGCCTGCTTCGGATTCTCTCCCCCTATGTGTGCCCCTCCCCCGCTTGCGTGCGTGCGTGCCTGCGCTCTTGCGCTCTCGCTCTCTTGCTCTCTCAAAAATAAACAAACATTAAAAAAAAAAAACCACCCACTGGTCTCCAGGCCAGGCACAATGACCCTCACAAATGAATAGATGGGCCCCATGAAGACGAAAACACCACAGACGCCATAAAAGCTCACCACAATTCTGGTGAATCTGCACAGTAGCTAATAAACAGGCCTCACTGATATCCCTCTTCAGTTCGCGACCCTCCAGCGTCCTCGGAACGGAGGTACCACACCCCAGCCCGCTAGGTCCCCGTCGCACACCCTGTGTCCCCCGAGGGCAGAAGGCGGACGCCACATCCCCGAATCCTCCCCCTCGGCGCCTCCTCAAGCCGCTGCACCTGCGGCCCCTCCCCTGCAGCCCGCTCCCGCACCCCGTCAGGCCGGCGCTCAGACACGGGGCCCCCGCCCACGAGCGTGTCCCCAACCCGGACACAGGGACCTGGGCCGCAGGGACGCGAGCAGGTGTCCGGCGCTCGGGCCTTGAGGGTCGGGGCGGGGGGGAGGCGGGTAGGGCAGAGAGGCCCCGGGAGCCGCGCGTTTACCTGATCAGGGTCCCTGGGCGCCACCGCCGCCATCGGACTCTGAGTGGTGGCGACACCTGGGCGGCGGTCCCTGTCTCGGCCACGGCGCGAGGCAGCACGGGAGGCGTCGCCGAGCTGCGACCCCAGTTGGCGCGCCAGAGACGGCGCCTCCTCCCGCCGCTTCTCGGTCAGTCACCCGCGGTCCGTACCCAGAGCTCCAGAATCCAACCGTGTGAAAGAACGTGCGAGAAACCAAAATGACCTGGATGACGGGACCGGAAGCCCCGCCCCGAGACGTCGCGCACGCACGGAAACCCCTCGTCTTCGTCCCTCATTGGCTCCTGACTGTGGCTGCGCAGCGCAGGGTCTTCTGGGAAATGTACTAGTAGCAAAGGGTCCGCAGTGTCTCCGGGCGATGGGCCAGGCAGCGCCCAGGCGAGGCTAGTGATGCTCCCGAGTCAGTGACGGCGAGGTGGTTTTGCTCGTTGTTAAATGTGGCTTAGGGACATTATTTCGGCTCTATAAAGCTCAGCCTACGCCCTGAGGATAAAAATATTATTTTAAATGGGCTCCATGCCCGACGTGGGGCTTGAACTCACGACCTTGAGATCAAGAGTCGGATGCTCTACCAACTGGGCCACCCGGGTGCCCAGAGATGTCGTCTGGATGGAGGATTTGGGCGTATCTCAAATAATATTAATTTTAGGAGCGCCCAGCTGGGCTCCTGGCTGGCTCAGTGGGTTAAACGGCCCACTCGATTTCAGCTCAGGTCATGGTCTCAGGGTGGTGAAACCCAGCCCTACGCCTGGGTTCACAGTACACATGGAGCCTGCTTGAGGTTCTCTCCCTCTGCGCCTCCCTGGCTGGCTCACATGTGCTCACTTGCTCTTAATAAACAAACAACTAAATTTTTAAGTGGCATCTCATTCCATACAATCATTCAGACATAAAAGAGTTCACACTTAGCTGGAAACATTACCGTATTGTTCCTCAAATGTATATGGCCTGAAGCATTACTCAGTTTTGTGTTCGTCAGGAAGATGGAAAAAGACTTATACAGAACCGTAACAGAAAAGCAAGAAAAGGCATATTACTCCACCCTGACGCAGGTGGACAAACCGGAAGTGTTTCTGGCTGCCACAGAAAACTGCTCTTACCTGTATCATAGAGTGATTTTGAGAAGTGGAAGCAAAGATCAACAGAAGTAGAAGTAAAATTGGAAGCTCTATACTAAACCCTCTAAATTTTATAGTAGCTAATTTATAATTGTGTAGCCTTTTTTTTTTTTAAAGTAATCTCTACACCCAACGTGGGGCTGGAACCCACAACTTCCTGAGATCAAGAGTCATGTGTGCCACTGACTGAGCCAGCCAGGGAAGATGTAGCCTTTTTTAGAATTGTGACAATTGTGTCCCCTAACTATCTTTTTGGATGTCCAGCTTACTTATTTGGTAAGAACAACACATTAAATGACGACTGTGCTAGCCTAATAGGATTGCCAGAACAAAGTATTATGGACTGAAGCAGCTTGAACAGAAATTTATCTTCTCACTGTTCTGGACACTCTAAGTTGAAGATGAAGCTTTCTCTTAAGGCGTCTCTCCTTGGCTTGTGGATGGCCATCTTGCTGCACCCCACAGGGCCTTCTCCCCTCTGTGACCATACTCCTGGTGCCTACTCTTATGAAGAAATCAGTCCTAATGAAGTAGTGCCCCATCCTTATGCTGTCATTTAACCTCACTTGCCTCTGTGAATGCTCTTTCTCCAAATACACATTCTGGCTTAGGGCTTCAAATATTAATATTGCATTAATAAATCTATTAGTGGTAATAAAGGTAAGTGGCTTACTCAAGACATGTAATAAAGAGAAAAAGAACAACATTCGGAAAGTGTCATCCAGGTGCCAATGGCTCACAATAATTACTAATGAAAACATAATTTCCAAAAGCTTCCCACTAAATACTATAAATGCACTTATAAGAAATATTTAAAACAAAAACCTTTCAATTAAAACAAATATTAAAAGCTCCTAAAATGTAAAGATTAATAAATTTATTTGGATATTTAACATTTTATCATTAACAATACTATTTATCCCATCTGATTAATCCCATCAGCTCCCTTACCCAAAGTTCTGATCATTCTTACAGTTCAGGTGTCCTCTGATACCTGGTAGGAAAAGCCCCACCCATTTTCTATGCTTTTTTTCTCTCACCATGGTTCCCATCATACATTGTACTAAAAACTCATTGGTCTTCCTTCAGTTCTTTGAATTCCACGCGCCTTTCCAACTCGGAGCATTCCCGGGTCGTTTTTCTCCAATTGAAACCCTCCCTTCCCCACCACGATGCTTTGTTAATTAGAATCTTAAGTGTCAGGACAAATTTCTAATCAGAAGTGGTTTAATACTCTCAACTCCTATATTCTGAACATTCCCCATGTTAGATCATAAAATTACCTGAACCCCTAGCCAACAACATCACGCAGTTTTAGAAGATAACCTTTGAATGAGTAGCGTTCATGTTTTCTACACTATCCGCAATATGCAGCAGAGTTATGATCTTTGTTATTCACCTATGAATCAAAGTATCTAAGATTAAACTAAATCTGGGCCTACAAATATATAATGTTTATTGGAAAAAAAAGGTGAGATGTTCTAGAGAGAACTCAGAGCCCAGAAACTACACTTGGACCATCTGTTTTTCTTGCTGAGCCGGCAAAGTATAACTAAGAGACCTGGGTGTCACTACCAAGGAGCACAAAGGGACAAATGTCAGGGAGCCAGAAGAAATCAGTGTAGAGCCGTTCATCAGACCATGCTGTTGGTTCATATTTCAGAAAGATAAAAGAGAGTAAAAGGTGACAAACGTATGCACCAGGATGAGAACGGTGAACGTGGCTTTTGTCTCACCAGGATAAGAATGCTGCTTACGAGAAAGACCAGGGGAAAGGCGGCTCAGGTGACTGTGCAGAAGTCCCTTGAGCCACTTGTAGACCACAAAGTGAGAATACACAACGTGAAAGAAGAACAACATGAATGCGTGTACTGGGCCAGTATCTCTTTCTGGAATGCGTGCATAACAGTTTCCACAAATCTTTTTTTTTTCTGGAGTTGTTTTTCCTTTTTATTGCTCCTGTCTATTCATAACAAGAAAGGAATGTAGCAGGAGTTACAGGACCCACCAGAGGAAAGAGCAGAATCCAATGCACTTTGGAGACATCATTGTTAGCTCCACCCACCTCAGAATACTGGGGCGAGGCTTACTGGCCTGGAAGCCAGCTGAGAAGACACAGTGCTGAGACAGGTCCTTCTGCCCCTCTGTGAAAACACAGGACAGGCTTATGTCCAATGTCACCTAGAAAATATTTCCTTCCAAAGCCAACACCGTCTGAAGGAGCTCTTTAGAGAGAAGCCCCGAGGAGTTGGCAGAGACCAGTTGTTTAACCACATTCTCCCCCATCGTTGCTCTCAGTCAGTTCAGAAATCTTAAAATAGCTATGCTGGGGGCGCCTGGCTGACTCAGTTGGAAGAGCATGTGACTCTTGATCTTGGGGTTGTGAATTTGAGCCGCACATTTGGTGCAGAGATTACTTAAATGAGAACTTAAAAAAAAAAAAGCTTTGCTGGACACCTTAAAACAATTATACTTCATTCTTTCATCCAGTACATTTCCTGCTTCTACTATTTCTCACACCCTTTACAACTAAACTTTTTTTTTTATGTTTTTTTAAATTTATTTTTGATAGAGAGAGAGACAGAGCATGAGAGGGGGAAGGGCAGAGAGAGAAGGAGACACAGAACAGGAAGCAGGCTCCAGGCTCTGAGCTAGCTGTCAGCACAGAGCCTGACGCGGGGCTCCAACCCACAAACATGAGATCTGACCCTAGCCGAAGCCAGAGGCTTAACCTAGACTGAGCCACCCAGGCGCCCCACAACTCAACTTTTTAAGAGTGTTTTTTGGGGGGTGCCAGGTGGCTCAGTCAGTAAAGCATCGGACTTTGGCTCAGGTCATGATCTTACGAATGGTGAGTTGGAGCCACGGGTCAGGCTCTGTGCTGACAGCTCAGAGCCTGGAGCCCGCTTTGGATTCTGGTCTCCCTCTCTCTCTACTCCTTCTCTCCTCTCCTCCTGCTCATTCTCTCTCTCTCTCTCTCTCTCTCTCTCTCTCTCTCTCAAAAATAAACATTAAAAAATTCTAAGAATGTAGGGGCACCTGGGTGGCTCAGTCGGTTGGGCCTCCGACTTTGGCTCAG
The DNA here is from genome assembly GCF_006229205.1 of Suricata suricatta. Classification (NCBI taxonomy): domain Eukaryota; kingdom Metazoa; phylum Chordata; class Mammalia; order Carnivora; family Herpestidae; genus Suricata; species Suricata suricatta. The sequence continues at coordinate 58,582,958 of NC_043715.1, forward strand.
ATTAGATCTCATGTTCGTGGGTTCGAACCCCGTGTCAGGCTCCGTGCAGACAGCTAGCTCAGAGCCTGAAGCCTGCTTCCGGTTCTGTGTCTCCTTCTCTCTCTGCCCCTCCCCCTCTCATGCTCTGTCTCTCTCTGTATCAAAAATAAATAAAACATTTTTTAAAAAGTTTAAAAAAATTCTAAGAACGTTGTTTCTTTTTCTGTATCTCAATTGCTATGCAATTCTCATTCTATTTGCAATTTTATCTTCAAAGATCCAATGTCATGAGCAAACTTCTAAACAGAACAATGACATTTAAGATTTTGGTTAAAATTCCTCTCACCAGGTCTTGATAATTTTTGTATTTTTTACATTTTCTGATTCTTCACTTTCTCCCATCCAATAGTAACAGAATTCCTGAACACTCAAGTTTTAGTCGTCTCTGTCTTCACAATCTACACGTATTTTATTGGCGATCTCCTCCAATGTCATGGCATAAATACCATTATAAGCCAGAAACTTCCAAATTCATATTTTTGTACATGTGCAAAGGGAGCATCTTACCCCTTAAATAACCTTTTGGGACAACATGAGGTCATCTCCTTTCTGGGAAGAGATTACTACTTCACATGTAAATGTGCTTTGCTTTGGCAGTGTATTTACGAGCACTTGAAATGATCTCAGAGACACTTGTAAAATGATCACATTATTGAGAACTATTAGAAGTGATTAAGAAATTTACTGAGAGCAGGGCACCTGGGTGGCTCACCTGGTTGGGTGGCCGACTTCAGCGCAGGTCATGATCTCATGGTTCATGGGTTCGAGCTCGGAGGCGGGCTCTGTGCTAATAGCTCAGAGCCTGGAGCCTGCTTCAGATTCTGTCTCTTCCCCTCTCTCTCTCTCTCTGTCCCTCGTCTGCTCATGTTCTGTCTCTGTCTCTCAAAAATAATAAACTTGAAAAATAAAAAAGTTAAAAAATTTTTTTTTAATTTTTGAGAGAAACAGCCAGTCCATAACATATCTAAAATGCCTGGAAAACACCAGGTAAAAATGACAAGCACGACAAGGTCTAATCATGGAGAGAAGACAGTAAGACAAAAAATTCATTTCCTAGGATGTATTTCTGGTCAACCCATGTGTTTTACCTAAAAAAATATTACTTTAAATTCCTTTACTTGTGCACCACTGCAGGCTGGAAGACAAAAATAAAGAAGTAGAAAACACTTCACAGTCTTAAAAATGAACATGGGCCAAGTAGGTACATTTTTATTCACTGCTTCAATAGGTACATGTTAAGCAAGCAATGCGTGTCAGCCTTATTCCTGTATACGAGAGGTAGGAGGAAGACAGTCTCGGGCAAAGAACCTGCCTCTCTTAAGCCAGTGTGATCATCAGGAGAGAGAACCTTCACACAAAGCAAATAGCTGGAACATGCGGTATATTTTCACATGAGAAGGGGACAGTCAGGGATTCCACAGACAGAGGGAGTTCTGTCTCTGGACTGGCTTCAGACTAGGGCTGAGCATCCACTATTCCCTGGGTCTCCAACTTCCCCCTAAGACTGGACTTTCCAGCCTCCACAGTTTTGTGAGCCAATTCCTTTAAAATCTCTCTCCCTTTCTCTCTCATGTCTCCACTAAGCCAATATTACTGAGAAAAAAAGGAATATAAAGTTTCTCTCTCTCCCTGTCTGTATATTGGTTCTGTGACTCTAGAGACCCCCATGAATGAACAGTCTTTGAAAACCTTCTATGACCAGTACAAACGTGCACACCCCACGTACTTCCTTCTGGTCCTGGGGAACTGGGTGCGCATTATTTCACAAGTAATTTTAGGTCTATAGCAAATTTCTGAGATCAGCACAAAGAAAGTGTTACTGAACCCAAGTTCGGCTGACAGTGGCCTGAAGATCATTACTCCAGAGACCAGTTTTAATTGGAGAGGAATTTGAGCTTGATTCACAAGGCTGGGAACCTGGGAAGAAGTGGACTCCTGTCCAAAAGCCGACTCTGAGGTTTCTGCCTGGCCCAGAGGTTGGTAAAGGGGTTTAGGGTACTCAGCAAAGGGGGTGCAGCGGCCTGCAACATTTCCTAGTCATGGGCAGACTCGATGGTGCCAGTTATAAATGGTGTCTCGGTAGTGTAAGGACGCAGGTCTGATCCCGCTCTCCCCACAGGGCCTTCCCAGCAGCAGCAGGGGGGGGGGGGAGGGGGGGGCGGTCCCCCGTCAGCCGCAGGTCCGATCCAGCCTTCCCCTGCACTTAAAGGGGAAGGCGCCGGCTTCTCCTGAAAGGGCGCACCTTAAGGAGGGACAACTCCTGCGGCGCCCAATCGGGAGAGGCTGGCAGATACCTTTGACCTTTCTAGAGGCGGGCCTAGTCACGCCCCACATGGGGCATCCTGAGCCCACTCTGATTGGTCAATACTCCAACTATTGTGATTGGCTCCATAACTGACAGTGTTGATGGGGGGGCAGGGATTGGCTCACTGTATACCTGTCGTCATTTCCTGTAACGCCCCCTCCCAAAGGCATAAAAGGCCCTGCCCTGCCTTTGTTCAGGGCTCTCTCCACGTGGCCAGTGGGTCGGCTGGAGACTGTGAGCCCGAGCTTAAGCTTGTAATAAAGGCCCTTTGCTTTTGCAGACGTGACTTGGTCTCCCTAGCAGTCTCTGGTGTTTGTTTTGGGGTGATTTTACAAACTTGGGTACAACAGTAGCTGTGTGGTGGGGTCCGGTTCTGGCTACGTGATATGCAGGACTCTGTTCTTTCTGCAAAGGAAGGCAAGGTCTACAGATACACAAAGGGAAGTCAGGAAAAACGTGTCTGTGACCTAAAGGAAAGCGTTTTGCTACAATAAATAAGTAAAATTTCTAGGCTAATCAGAAAGCTGAGGTGGCCTCAAACAGCTTGCTTGGCCTCTGTGGCCAGGGAAAGTTCTGGTTCTTCCCTCCTCAAGGCTAGTGGTCTGCAAATCTCAAAGAAAGTAAATTACCTGTTACCGATCAAGGCTGTCAGGTCAGCAAGTAGGGCGTGTCAACTCAAAGCCAGTTAACCTTTAACACCAGCTGCAGTGCTGTCACAAGTGTGCTTCCACTTAGAATAGACACCTCACTGATAAGGGAAAGCTCGAGTGACAGATTCCGGAGCGCAGAGGGCAGGGGTAGTGAAGGTGTGTGACAGTCTCAAGGTCCCAGTGTTTCTCCGGTGCATGTAAAAGTGCTTCGATGGCCCCTGGGCTTCAGCTGCTGCTCCAGGTCTGCGAGAGTTTCTACCGCAGCTGCCCCCTCGTCCTCTGAGCAGCGACAACTTGGTCTGAGCTGACCTCCAAAGTTTAAGCCACAGAGCTGTGAGGTGGGGATTCTGCTGTCACTTCCCCTGAAAGTAAGATGCGCCAAATTAGTCCCGAAGTGTCCTTCTACAGACATTCTGATGCAGGATGTTGATAGCAGGGAGGTGTGTGCTTTTGGGGGGGGAGGTGTATACGAGATACCTCAGTAGCTTCCACTCAATTTTGCTGGGAACATGAAACTGCCCTAAAATTATAAAGTCTAATTTAAAAAACAATAATCTGGATTTGATGCCCTGCTTAACAAGTAAAAAACTGATCATAAATATAAAATAACAGCTCACTTAGTTGGGTATTCTCTTCTCCAGCATGCAAGTGCTACCCCCGTGGCTGACTTTACTCCTTTCCTTGACCTCTCCTCCCAAAGTGAAAAGCATATCAATTACTGATTCTTGCTTAGGAAAAAAGATGAGAAGCAGAGTAATAGAAACTTCAACGTAATACTCTCAAAGCTGAAGACTAAATAATGCAATATAAGGATGAATCATGCCCTAGGAAGTAATCATTTTAGCAAACAGGAAAAATATTTTATCAGTATTTGTTAATTCTTGAAATAATGACATTTTATTTTATTTTATTTTTATTTTTTCAATGCTTTTTATTTATTTTTGAGAGACAGAGAGAGACAGCATGAGCAGGGGAGGGTCAGAGAGAGAGGGAGAGACAGAATCTGAAACAGGCTCCAGGCTCTGAGCTAGCCGCCAGCACAGAGCCCAGCACAGAGCCCAATGCGAGGCTCAAACCCACGAACCCAGAGATCATGACCTGAGCCAAAGCCGGAGGCTTAACCAACTGAGCCACCCAGGCGCCCTGAAATAATGACATTTTAATTATAACTTTAAATTTTCAGACATCTAAAGAGAAAGGGTTAATAAAATGAACCATGTGAACCCACAACATAGTTTCCCAATACCTACCCTCTGCCAAACTCACTTCATTTATAAACCCACCCAACTTCCCTCCAAAGTCAATTCATGTTAAGGATAATTTAAGAAGCCATATAATTGTGCCTCTAAACAGTTCTGTGAATATTTACAAAAGAATCTTTTTTATAAAAAATATTTAACATGCAGTATTTTTATTACATGTATATTGAATAATAGTTGCTTAAAATCATCAAATACCAAGTCAGTATTCAAATTCTGATGTGTTCATTAAATATTAAGTTGTTGGTTGGAATCAGCATTCAAATATTTTTCTGACCATTGTATCATATTTATATGTTCTCCAAATTTTATTATATTCTACACAGATACCTTATCCCTTTTATCTTAATATACTACATCTTAAGAAAGGGTTCATATAGCTTACAGAATTTCACACATATTAATTTGGCTCACTGCTTCCTCATAATACCTTTTAATATAATCCTCAATGCCCCACTGTTCCTTTAAAGAGTCACTTAAAATCCGTGGGTGGCATCAAAATTAGATTTGGTACTTGGGTAGAATTATTCATTGTGGAGCCACTAACATTCATATGGAGCTACTTCTCTCTATATGACACTCCAAAAACAGTGTCTCCTTATCTCTATTTTCAAGTCAACATAAATATATTCAATGGGTTCCTATAGTATCAACCAATCAGCTCATAATGACGCTCAAGAGAAAACATGAAAATAAATGTTCCTTCCATTCTTAGAAAAATAAGCTACCTGCACAACATCTTTGTCACCTCACAGTATGTTCTGGGGCTGTCTCAGTTGAGAGGACTTCCTCCTCTCAGTGTGCACCACGTATGCGTCAGTATGCGTCATTGTTTACTCAGTCTTCCATTGACACACGTCAGATTCGTTTCAATCTTCGTCAGGGGTGCCTGGGTGGCCCGGTCAGCTAAGCGTCCGACTCTGGATTCTGGATTCCGGCTCAGGTCGTGATCTGACGGCCTCTGAGATCAAGCCATGTGTCGGGCTATGCACTGACAGCATGGAGCCTGTTTGGGATTCTCTCTCTCCTTTTCTCTCTTCCACTCCTGCATGCGCTTTCTCTCTCTCTCAAAATAAGTAACCATGAAAATTACAAAAAACTTCCAAAACTAAATATGTGTGTATCAAAGACCTGATGTTAATGTTTATGTTATATTGAGTTGGAAAAGTCAGTTATGTGAAAAATCACTTCTGAGTATAATGATGATAAGCCTTATTTATTTATTTACTTATTTAGGAAGCTCTATACCCAATGTGGGGCTCAAACTCACAACCCTGAGATCAAGAGTCACATGTTCCACCAATCCAATTTTATTTTAAAGTTTGCATATTTCTTTGATTCAAGAAAAATCAATCCAAGTCCTTTAAATTGATAAAATGGTTTCTCCTAAAATGTGGATATTATCTTCCTCAACCATACTGGATGTGGGATCCTTGGAAATGCTTTATTTATATTATTTTTATAATTTTACTTTGCTCAAAGCACAGAAGGTGCTACTTACTGACAGACTTGAATTACAACCAACCTGTCTTTAAACTCCATAAGGTGTCTCTCTAATGAGATTTCTCGGCCAATGACAGCTTTTGGATGGAAAGATTTTCTGGAATGATGTTGGGTATGAACTTGTCTTTATTGTCACAGAAGGGGCAGAAGGTTTTCCATCAATACCTGCTTCTGAGTGGCTTTCAGGACCTTAAGCTCTGCCACACTACTTTGCAGTGGATGGAGCTTAGAATGAAGTCCCCAAAGTGTCACTTACTGGTTTCTTCTCCTGCAGCCCACATCTCCATTAAATAACTTTACTGCTATGAAAGTAAATGGGCCCAAAATAAACAAAAACTACTACTAAAAAAAAAAAATATATATATATATATATATATATATATATATATATATATATGCATGTTGTCCTCCATCAACATTATGTGCTCTGACCTCGTCCAGCAAGTGGCTCCATGTCCTTGTCCTGCTTATGCACAAGCAACAAGGCCACCATGTTCCCAGCTGTGGCCTTTCCCCCAGACCTTCCTGCGGAACCAAAGCCCCGAGCTCTATTCTCATCTCAGTGAGACAAGAGCCAGATCTTATTCTGATGAATATGTCAGTCGCCTTTTACTTTCTTCTACTTTATCTTTTTGAGTAACCCTGTTTATGAACCTGAAACATGGTCTGATGGATGCCTCTAAGTTGGTCTCCTCAGGCTCCCCAACATTCATCCCTTCATGCTCTTTGACAAGGACATTGGGTCTCAGTCCTGCCTTACCTGCTGGGCAAGAAAAACAAATGTTCCAAGTATAATCTCTAGGCTTTAATTTCCCTCTAGAACATCTCCCGATTTATCTAATCAACTTTACAGATTTATAAGCTCACATTTCATGTCATTTAGCCTTCCAGGATATTTTGATTCAAAATTCAGGAACAGTGATAGTAAATCTGCTTCATCTTGCTTATGGTGTAGACAACTATAAGCTACATCTTCAAAGGTTGCACTGCCCTGCATGATGACAGATGCAACCACAGTCTACTTCTGAGAAGCCACAATCCCTTTTCCTGCACATTTCCCCACGACCATCCATCTCTCGAGGCTCCCAACTTGGAGGAGAAATCAGGCCCTGGTAGTACTGGCGTTGTCTCCTCATGGTCCCATGGGCCACTGGGTTCAACCACCAGCAATAAGAGACAGGTGGAGAAATCCATATCTACGCCATTGGCCTGGCATACAGGGATCCACAACCTCCTGACCAGCAATTCCCCTGGTATGTCACTGTCACAATTAGCAATGCAGGGCTGTAGGACCATCTGACATGCTCCCTCTCCAGGCCCACATCATCCGTTAGGTTGCGCATCCCTCAGTCCCCATAACCCACACCCAAATGACTGCGGCTGCAGCCACCTCACTGTCCCACTCCCTAGGAAACTCCCCGACCTGCCCAGAAGTTATCCATATGTAAACTGCTTCCTTCTAACCCCACCCCTAGATTATGGTGACGGCCTAACACATACCACCTGACACTGGACAGATGTGACTGACAGCAGTTTATTTATCACAAATTCACCCCTCTGAGAACAGGATACCACACACCATAGGGCCACATAGGGGCTGCATTCTGGAAAAGTGTGAAATAGCGCGCTGGGCGACGCTATCCTTGTAGGATGGAAAGGTTGTAAGCCCTCTGACTCCCACAGGAGGATGTGACCGGCTTGTCTGAGCAAGTCTGTGGGCCTGTAGGAGATGAGCAGGACCCGTGCCCTGCTCCCTTTCTGAAAAGGGCTGTGAGGCCAGGAGATCTCACCCACGAAGCAGCGTGGGAAGGGGAATTTGCACTCAGGCCATCTGAGAGCGCTCGGTATCACCACACGTCAAGAAAGCATATCACGCAGGGTTTAGGCCTTATGCCACAATTTGGCACACAACACCCACCATACACGTGGCAAACTCAAACAGGACCCCGTAAGACGGCTGACCTTATACAGGCCCCCACAGCAGTGTTACTCCAAATCATTTTATGAAAGCCTCCTCCTGTGGCTCTGATCCTTGCCTCAGACTTAAGCCCCCAGAGCCGTGGGCAGGTCTCACGTATCCATAGACCCATCCTATTTCCTTAAGGCACTTGCTACCACCTGAGCAAACAAAAATGTTCTCTGTCCCCCTAACCTTCAAGACCAAGCCCTGTGATTGCCCACCCCAGGCCTAGTGATTATCACAGGTGACCCTATTTTCCTGGACCAGGCTGAGTGAAACACATCAAAAGTCCTCACAAAATAAACACCAGTTCTGGCCTGGGCATCATCCTTCGTCCATCAGCCCTCGTCTCTGCATCCACTGCAAAGCCACCAAACCTTCAGGTCCACTTACCTGCATTTGTGCAGCCCACATCCATCACCCAGGTATCCAAGCAAGAGACCCAGTCCTGGCCCTCACCCTCCACACATGTCCCCCAAATAATTTTGCCACCACAATCTCAAGTTTGCCTAAATATGACCCGCCACTCACTCCTCTCGGTCCACACTGTAGTTTCCACATTTTGGATGTTTCTAACCTGAATCCCTCCCCAAATTTCCTGACCTGTAAGCCATTCATTGGATGCCTCCAGGGATTTTGAAACACCTCAGACTCTTAACATGGACAAAACAAAGCTCCTGATATCCTTATGAATGTCAACTTGCTCATCTGAATGTGCCACTAGCTAGATCCCAAGGCCTGACCTTTACTTCTCACCCCCTTGTATCCTCCAACCTTTGACCTGCATTTTTCATAGGCTCTTCTTTCCAGCTTATCTCATAATTCAGGCCAAACACACAGAGGCATAGCATCCCGTGATGGAAACCAAAAGTACCCCTCAAGCAGAAAGACTGCCGGGAAGACAAGCTCTTGCCGCCCAGACCAGCTGGAGCTCGGCGCCCCCTCACACCTGCGCAGATGGATCATGGAGTGACCAAGAGCTACCTTTATCTCATAACAATCTAAAAATCACGCCCAGAGGTGGAGGCTTAACTACAAAGGAAACACCTAATGTATGAAGAAGCATGTTCTATCAACTGCGCCTGCGCACCCAAATCCTTGTATTTCCCCACCCTGACATGCTTACATGTCACTCCTTTTCCAGCCTAAGTCCCTTAAAATTCTCTATTTTTTGGAAAGCCAATCTAACACCTTTGTTGTGACTGTGTCTCCCTTCAGTTCCAGCTGCGGCCCCAATAAAGCCTTGTCTGTATTTTAAAACCATGGGTCTGGCTCGTTTCCACTGTCACTAGGTCCAAGGACTGGAGCCCAGTAGCCCATTAATGCAGCTTCCATCCCTACAACCGCTCAGATCAAAATCTCTAGTCATCACTGATTATCTCGTTTCTTTTCTCACTGTCCACATCAGAAAGTCTAGTTGCCCCTTTTAAAAGCACACAGACAGGGGCATCTGGGTGACTCAGTCCATTAAGTAGCCAACTTTGGCTCAGGTCATGATCTCATGGTTCCTGAGTTCAAGCCCCGAGTCAGGCTCTGTGCTGACAGCTCAGAGCCTGGAATCTGCTTCAGATTCTGTGTCTCCCTCTCTCTCTGTCCCTCCCCCACTCATGCTCTGTCTCTCTCTCTCCCCCTCAAAAATAAAACATTAAAAAAATTTTTTTTTCTGGGGCTCCTGGGTGGCTCAGTCGGTTAAGCCTCCGACTTCGGCTCAGGTCAGATCTCACGTTTGTGGGTTCGAGCCCCGCGTCAGGCTCTGTGCTGACAGCTAGCTCAGAGCCTGGAGCCTGCTTCCTGTTCTGTGTCTCCTTCTCTCTCTGCCCCTCCCCCTCTCATGCTCAGTCTCTCTCTGTATCAAAAATAAATAAAAACATTAAAAAAATTTTTTTTAAATAAAAAAAAAAATTTTTTTTCTAACATGCAGCCAGAACACAAGCATT
>NC_043715.1:58592710-58618681 GCF_006229205.1 Suricata suricatta
CCCGGCCGGGACACCGGGGACCTGGGCCGCGGGGACGCGAGCAGGCGCCCCGCGCTGGGCCCTCGAGGGTCTGCGTGCGGGGAGGCCGCGGCGGCCGCGCGTTTACCTGAGCGGGGTCCCGGGGCGCAGCCGCCGCCATCGGACTCTGTAGGCGGAGTGAAGGGATGACAGCTGAGCGAACCGGGTGGTCGCGGGCACAGAGGTCCTGTGCTGGCCTGGCTGGCGACGAGGTCCCCGACTCCAGACTCGCCTCCGTACAGCGGGGACAAAGCCTCCTTCCGTGCGGGACCCGGCCTTCTGGAACGTCTCACAAGGCGAAGAAACCTGCCAACAGCCAAAACGTTGACCACAGACTGGATACCGGAGATCCCGCCCAACCCTTTGTGCTCAAACGGAAACACAGCTTTTCTAAGCCTTCATTGGCTCAGCGATGCTGTCTTCAACGCTGAGCGTTCTGGGAAATTTAGATTCCCAAGGTCTAGGAAAGGGGGTTCTCCACCTGACTCCAGGAGAAAAGGCCAAGATTTACTGAGAGGGCTCTAGGAAATGGAAGACCCCTGTTCAAGGGTAGAGACTCGGCTGCCCTTCTTTAAGGAGGCCAAATGCGGATATATGGAGACTAATCACACAGGTGCCAAGGCCATAAATTAGAATAACACATCTTTACCAAGAGGCTCTGGGCAGCAATGCAAATTTGCCAACACTGAGGTGCCATTTTCTCCCATACTGTTCCTTTAGAGGCACACAGAGTTCGGGACTTGACAAAAATTGTCATAGTAGCTAGAAACCCCAAATTTAGAGAATATTTAAACAAGAAGGTCTTTCTTATGTTACAAACCAAAGCAATATGTGATAGGCAGTCCCCACGTTGGAGACTTGGGAGTGGGAAAAATTCATCACAGAGACAAATGTGCCTGAAAAAGGTAGCTCTTAGCAAGCTGCCAGTAGAATTCATTTGGTTTCCTCTGAACCAACACTAGGTGAGGTCCATGCCAACTAGTCAGAGAGAAGGGGACATGAACCTCCTAAGGGCTCAGGCCATTCCTACTTTGCTCCAATAAATGGCAGAACAGATGCCAGCTTCCCTGAAGGGAACCTGCCAGGTGGTTGAGATGAAGTGGCTTTGGCCACAGAAATTGGCAATGACATGAATCTGGAAAGAACCCTGGGCTGGTTAGAAAGTGCAACATGCCCACACTTGCTTCCCACATGATTGGAATTTATGGGGAATCTTCCCTCTACGGAGGTGTAGATGTATGAGATTCAAATCAGGCAGATGGCTACTCACAGAGGTTTTGATCCATTTTTGTTATACTGAACAAGGAAATTTCACACTTCCTCCACAACTATGGTCTTTCTGCAGTGTGGACTCCCCATTGATGACTGAAGGTGAGGCTATAGCCAAAAGATGTCCTGTACTCACTACACTCTAAGGATTTTCTCTAGTGCAGATACCCTGATTCTGAGCAAGTGTGTCTGTGTAGATGAAGGCTTACATTCTTCACAGTTGTAATGACTTTTTCTACCAACACACACTTGATGGGTTTGTTTGCCCCCTCCCTGGTAGAAGTGCCCTACCTATACAAATAGTCCGAGGTGGCCAGGAAGTCCTTCCTAACCTCCCCACAGGTAAAGGGCTTCCTTAACACATGGAACTTGCACCTCTTCACACACGAGGCTCTTTCCATGGTGCAATTTTTCACCAAAATGCTGCTCCTGGTGACACTGAAGGTTTGCATTAAAATAAAATGGTTTGGTACATGCTATTCTCTTGTAAACAGTTTCTGTCCAAACATTTCCCATGGTGTTTAGCCAAGTGTAAAATGTGTTTCAAGACAGGGATACACATATCACGGGGGTGGACCTTCTGAATGAAGGGACCCGCCTTGGGAATCCCAATCTGTGCTGTTCCTACAGAAACACTCTGTTCATAAGGTGTCTCTTTGATCTCTGCTCCGCACCAATAACCTTAAAGCGAAGAAGTAACAGTGAAGTATGTGCTGACATTATTGGAGGAATGTGTCCACACTGACTCACTGAATCACATTCAGTTGAATTACTCGATTGAATTACAACCAGAAATAAGTCCAGGGGATTCTTTTCAAGAACTGGGAGTGGGGTTCTGGCTGCAGATGTGGCTGCTGAGCATTACTGAGACCATAAGGCCACAGAACAGGAGAGGCTTCCCCAGCAGCACACAGGACAGGGTGGGGCACAGGGAAGCAAAGCAGATGCACAACTTCTTCTTCCACCAAAGGCTTTCAGCAGGAACTTGTCTTCCAGTGACATTTAAGGCCATGCAGAGGCATGTGAAAGCCCAGGAAGAACCAATTGCAACAAATGAGTGGAAGTTCAAGGCCAATGTCAAGATACTACTGTACAGCTTAGGGCATAACATAAGCAGGTTAGTGTGGCAGAGCACTTCAGAATGAGTGTAGAGAGGGATGGATAGAATGTGGAATAGAGAGATATTCGAGATTTCCCCTGGGCTTCAACAAGTCAGCACAGTATCAACAATAGAAAGGGAGAAATGAGGTGTGGCCACCGGCGATGGCACCAAAACCCTGGTTGGAAAGGATAGGTTGCTGGTGTGATCTGAACATAGCCCTGACGTCACACACTCCCCGGCTGCCATCCACCAGGGCCAGGCCCCCTCTGAGCCCACCCTGTCCTGGTTAAGGTCATGTCCATCCTGTGGAGAAAGGACACTTTTGAAGCCCTAGTTAGGCAACTACATGGGACATGGAGGAAGCAAGCTCTGAAGGGGACACTGCCAGGTGAGTGGTCACTACTTGGCCAGGGCAACTCAGCACACAACAGACCATGGAAGAGATCTACACACTATAAAGAGAACTGAGCAGGAGGCTTGAAAAACACCTCATGGTCCAGGTACATAGAGGCCATGAGAATGCAAATAATTCCTGGCACGAGCTAGCACAAGGAAATGTCACTTAAAGTAAGAGAGTAAAACCTGAGGGACAGAAGTGCCTCGGACCTAAACACAGTAACTGGCCAGGGAGAGGGCAAGCAAGGCAGATCTTTAGGCTCACTCTCAGGGTGCTGACCCTGAGTCCTCCCATGAGGCAGACGCTGGGGCATGAGGAGGGAAGAGGTCAGTGCAGACAGTTCAGCCCCCGCCCAGGAACGAGGGACAGTGTCCATGGTCCTGCTGTGAGGAGGACAGAGCACTGTCTGGAGAAAACAGGGGTGGAGAGTGGGGATGTAAAGCTTAGAACAGGGCACTGGGGAGGGCATGGCTGCCTTGCCCAGTGAGGATATGAGCATATAAATGTAAAGTTCTTCAGACTCGCATTGTAGTATGGGCATCTCTGAAACCCATCCAGGAACTGCCACTCCTCCAACAGATGCAAAAGCATGTTCTCAGATATCACAGGGCCTGTCATGATAGGGACAGATGAAGTCAGGAGTAGCCTCTCTGTGGTCCCACAGTACAAACTCATCTTCCTCCGGAGATCCGCTTCTCAGAGGAGATACCAGTCCTGGGTCCCACTGATGCCTATGCTCTCCCCTTGCTCATATGAATACTCTACTCAGACCTCACCAACAGGCAGGTGGGCAGATAGACCCTATCTCAGCAGTGGACCCGGCCTGCAGGGTGCAAACCCACCTGCCAGGCAACAACCCTGGGGCCCCCAAGATCATGACTCCCAAATACAACCAAACCTGGCTTCACAACTCCACCTTCAGTCGCCAGTAGCAAGGCCCTGGAGCCATCAGGCCACACTTCCCCTCTATATGTACTTCATTCTGTGGACCATACGCTCACATCTCCAGACCCCACAGTCACCACCATCTCCCTGCCCCCCTTTCACCCATGTACTGGGCACAGGGCATCCAAAGAGTGTTTGACCAATTCAAACATGACCCAGCACAACCCCAGACCTCTAATGGACGCCACAGTCAGGGAAAGTTCCAAACGCTGCTTTGAAGACCTCACAGCCTGCCTCTGAACCTTTCTTCAATATTAACCACTCAGAATTACAACTGAGTTTAAACACTCATGGCTCACTTCCACTCCTGTGCTGCGCTGCTATCCCCTCAACAGCCATTCCCCACCATTCTCTACAAAACTTTCATTAAAACCCCCGTATCACTGGTCCCCCATGCCTGGCATAGTGTCTCTCACTTATGACAACCTTTGCTCCAGATCTTGTCCACCAGCAAGACTGAAAAACCCCAGACCCCACCAAAGCTCACCACCAAATCTTGCTGATTCTGTACAGTAGTAAGAATAAGCAGGACCCTTGCCTTCAGTGTCATCTTGACTCGATGACTATTCTGCCTTCACATCCATCTCACAGCCACTCATCCCAAGGAAGCCTTGGTCACCTGTCAGACTATCCTCTCCTCACCTTTGTGCCCTCCACACTCAACAACGGTGCCCAATCCTGGGTTCCATCTTCCTAACCTATTAAGAGCATCACCACTAAAACATTAATAGCCCCCTCCTACCTGTGATCCAAAGTTCCACCCCAGCTCACCACTTTTGGATGTCTTCTCTCTTGAATGCTCCCCAGATTTTTAGTCCTGTGTATCCAGCAGCCCACTCGGTGACTCCATTCACCATTCTATGAAACATCATAGACTCTTAACAGAGCCAAACAGAACACCTGATAGTCCCAATAAAAATGAATCTTCCACCAATTTTACCATCCTAGTTGATGGAGCTTCCATTGCTTCAGCTGCTAGGACCAAAATTCCTGAGGTCTTAAGTGACTCCTCCTTTTCTCCCTCACCTACAACATCAAAAAAAGGAAATAAAAGGCATCAGAATTGGCAAAGAGGTCAAACTTTCCCCTTTCGTAGATGACATGATACTCTACGTGGAAAACCCGATCGACTCGACCAGAAGCCTTCTAGAACTGATCAATGAATTCAGTAAAGTTGCAGGGTACAAAATCAATTTACAGAAATCAGTTGCATTCTTATATGCCAAAAATGAAGCAACAGAAGGAGAAATCAAGAAACAGATCCCATTCATAATTGCACAAAAAACCATAAAATACCTAGGAATAAATCTAACCAACGATGTAAAAGACTTGTATGCTGAAAACTATAGAAGACTTATGAAGGAAATTGAAGAAGACACAAAGAAATGGAAAAGCATTCCATGCCCATGGATCGGAAGAATAAACATTGTTAAAATGTCATTATTACCCAAAGCAATCTACACATTTAATGCAATCCCCATCAAAGTTGCACCAGCGTTCTTCTCAAAGCTAGAACAAACTATCTTAAAATTCGTATGGAACCGCAAAAAACCCCGAATAGCCAAAGTAATATTGAAGAAGAAAACCAAAACGGGAGGCATCACAATCCCAGACTTTAGCCTCTACTACAAAGCTGTCATCATCAAAACAGTATTGTATTGGCACAAAAACAGACACATGGACCAACGGAATAGAATAGAGAGCCCAGAACTGGACCCACAAGTATATGGCCAATTAATCTTTGACAAAGCAGGAAAGAGTATCCAATTGAAAAAAGACAGCCTCTTCAACAGGTGGTGTTGGGAGAGCTGGACAGCAATATGTAGAAAAATGAAATTAGACCACTTTCTTACACCACTCACAAAAATAAACTCAAAACGGATAAAGGACTTGAATGTGAGACAGGAAACCATCAAAACCCTAGAAGAGAAAGCAGGAAAAAGCCTCCTTGACCTCAACTGCAGCAATTTCCTACTTGACACATCCCGAGAGGCAAGGGAATCAAGAACAAAAATGAACTACTGGGACCTCATCAAGATAAAAAGCTTCTGCACTGCAAAGGAAACAATAAAAAAAAACTAATAGGCAACCCATAGAATGGGAAAAGATAGTGGCAAATGGCATATCAGATAAAGGGCTAGTATCCAAAATCTACAAGGAGCTCACTAAACTCCATACATGAAAAATGAATAATCCAGTGAAGAAATAGGCAGAAGACCTGGATAGAGATACTTCTCCAAAGAGGACATCCAGATGGCCAGCAGGCACATGAAACGATGCTCAGCGTCACTCAGCATAAGGGAAATACAAATCAAAACCACACTGAGATACTACCTCACACCCGCCAGAGTGGCTAGAATGAACAAATCAAGAGAATGTAAATGCTGGTGAGGATGTGGAGAAACGGGCACCCTCCTACACTATTGGTGGGAATGTAAACTGGTACGGCCGCTCTGGAAAACTGTGTGGAGGTTCCTCAAAAAACTATTGATAGAACTCCCCTATGACCCAGCAATAGCACTGCTGGGGATTTACCCAAAGGATACAGAAGTGCTGATGCATAGGGGCACATGTACCCCCATGTTCATAGTGGTACTTTCTACAATAGCCAAATCATGGAAAGAGTCTAAATGTCCATCACCTGATGAATGGATCAAGAAGATGTGGTGTGTGTGTGTGTGTGTGTGTGTGTGTGTGTATGTATATATATATTATATATATATATATATTGGAGTATTACATGGAAATGAGAAGGAATGAAATATGGCCATTTGTAGGAAAGTGGATGGACCTTGAGGGTGTCATGCTAAGCAAAATAAGTCAGGCGGAGAAGGATAGATACCATATGTTTCCACTCATAGGTCTAACAGGCGAAACCTAACAGAGGACCATAGGGAGAGGAAGGGGGAAAGAGAGCTGGGGAGAGTGAGGGACACAAGTCATGAAACACTACTGAATACTGAAAACAAACCATGGACTGATGGGGGAAGGGGATGGAGGGAAGGGGGTGATGGTCATGGTGGAGGGCACTTGTGGGGAGAAGCACTGGGTGTTACATGGAAACCAATTTGAAAATTTTAAAAAGTCTACTTGATATTTATTTAAAAACAGACCCATTATCTCTCCTTCTCCCTTTCCAATCATGTACAGTAAATAAATAAATAAATAAATAAGTGGGCCCAGAATCCAATCACTTCTCCCACCTCTACAGCCACCACTCTTGTTCAACAACACTCACCAGGACTACTGCAGTAGCCTCCCTCTGTCCTCCCTGCCTCCTTTCTTAACCTCATACATAATCTGCTCTCCACTGTGCGAGGTGTGATTTCTAAGGTTTATATATTTAAGTAATCTCTACATCCAACGTGGATCTTGAACTCATGAGATCAAGAGTTGCATGCTCTACCGACTGAGCTGACCAGATGCCCCAAGTTTTGGAATCTAACAGACAAGGTACATAACAAGCACAAAAACCCTCATATAATAGATATACTTTTTAAAAAATGCAATACATGAATAACATGTAATTTGAGTATCTTGCATTGGGCAGATTTCAAAGTCAAATCTCTGAAAACAATGAAAAGATTCAACATTTCAAAATAATTGCATCTCATTCAGACGACATTAGGTAGGCCACTGAGCATTTACTAAAAACTCTTCGACTGAAAACTATTAAAACATCAAAGTAAAAACTTTAAAAAAGCTTTAGAAAATAGATTAATGTTGAAAAGAAACAACTCTTCCTATGGAAAACAATGTTGCTATTGAGTTTATTAGAAATAAGAAATTTAACTTAAATTACCATGATTTATCATTTATAACATCCACATTACTTAAATATATTGGATTATAGCACTATTTAGGCAAATATGTGCTTCATATTTACTTACGTTAAACAGTAAATATTAAAATTCAAACAAAAATAATTTTCAACTCAATTTTTTAAAGCAGACATCACAGAACTGCATGTAAGCACAGATAAGAGTATTTTTCAATGACCAAGTATTATTTTTATGTTACTCATAATAAAAGACAAATGAAGATGATGACTGGGTAGCTTGGTTGGCTAAGCATCTGACTTTGGCTCAGGTTATGATCTCATTGGTCTGTGAGTTTGATCCTTGCATTGGGCTCTGTGCTGACAGCTCAGAGCCTGGAGTCTGTTTTGGATTCTCCTTCTCTCTCTCTGCCCCTCCCCTGCTTGTGCTTCCTCTCTCTCTCTGTGTCTCTGTGTCTGTGTCTCTGTCTCTCTAAAAAGTAAATAAATAAATACAGACATGCATACACATTTTTAAAATAAATAAAAAATGGTTATGAAATATGGATAATGAGGAAATAAAAATTCAGCTTTTCGAAAGTTGCCATAATACACCAATGACCAAATATTTCTAAAAGTTGTTTTCATTTAATAAAAAATTCCAAAATATTCCTTTAGTATTTTTCCTGTTTTACTGGTGGTTAAATGTAACAGTCAATAAAGTAAATTTATTTCAATTGAATTTTTAAAGAAATCTGGTCATTTCACCTATGTGAATAAATGCTCAGTTACCCATCATGTCTCCTCTGTAAAGTTTCTCATCTTTGGCATATCCATCAAGACCTAACAGAAGAAATGATCAATACTTCCTCTGCTTTGTCTTATATGCATGCACACACTTCTTAAACTCCCTTCAGTTTTGCTGAAGTCTTTATAAGCCTCCACAATCTGGATATTCCTGTGGCTTTTCTCTCCATTTGAAAGGACATTCACCCTATATGTCTAGAAAATGCAGGTAAATCTTTTGTTCATTAATTTAAACTGATAAGAACAGATACTACACTTGATCTTAGCTGAAAGGCCAAAAAGCAATGTTGTTCATTAATTTAAAGTTCATATTAGCAGTGAGTTTTGTAAGGGTAAATATAAATCTAAAAAAGAAAAAAAAAATCCCCAAGGCAAGAAGAGAAAGAGACTCTATTTATCCATCACTTTTCTTAGAGTATTTGCTTCAGGAAACTTATAATTGTCAATTCTTCCTCTGCTCTTTGAAGTGTATGGAAATATTTATAAAAGTTAGATGAGTTTCCAAAACCCAGGATTTTTCTTTCTTGAAGATCTGAAGGGCTTCTCTTTGAAAGGATATCACGAAGAAAGCTAGGGCACCATCTCCAGGGAGGATAGGAGACTAACTTCCGTAGGAACCAGGGTCCACGTTACAAAATTCCTTCCTGCTGTAAAGATATAAGAAATTGATATTTCCTTAGGAAAAGGCAATCAGCAAACCCCAACAGCCATTCTAATTGTGAGGTGAACTTACGATGGACGTTGTGCGACAAATGGAGCCATGAAGTCCTCTTACTTGGCGTCCGGTTATAGTTTATCTTAAGAATGTGAACATCTCAGGTTGTATTTCGTGACCATATAAAAGGCTGAGTGTTCTTACTGACTTTATTGTCCTTTAATGGGCTGTCCCTGATGCACATTACATCTTGGTTTAATGCCTGTTCAAGAATAAGACTGTTGCTTGCCAGTGTGGTGAGGTTTTCTGGGTCAGCAGATGACTTTGTTGATAATTATATTTCCCCAACAGTATCCGCCTCAAAACACTGAAAATTCCATCCACAGCGTTATCATGAAATCCTCAAATGTCAGTAGCGAGTAAAATGACCGCTAGAGTAAGTCACCTTGGAGTAATTATTTTTACATTTTTATTATAGTAAAATACACATAAAATTGACTATCTTAATCATTTTATTTTTTTACTTTTTTTTTTAAAGAGAGAGAGAGAGAGTGCATGAGCAGGGGAGAGAGAGCGAATCTTAGGCAGGCTCCCAGCTGAGTGTGGGGCTCAATTCCACAGCACTGGGATATGCCCTGAGTCAAAATCAAGACTCAGATGCCCAACTGACTGAGTCACCCATGTCCCCCTTAACCATTTTATATATTTAAACTTTTTAAACATTTATTTATTTTTGAAAGACAGAGAGAGAGAGAGATGGAGCACAAGTGGGGGAGGGGCAGAAAAAGAGGGAGACACAGAATCTGAAGCAGGCTCCAGGCCCCGAGCTGTCCGCACAGAGCCTGATGCAGAGCTTGAACCCACAAACCATGAGATCATGACATGAGCTGAGTTGGACACTTAAGTGACTGAGCCACTCAGGTGCCCTGTTATATTTTTAAATAATCTCTATACCCAAAGTGAGGCTTAAACTCAAGCCCCTGAGATCAAGAGTTACATGCTCTAGTGACTGAACCAGCCAGGGCCCTTACTCATCTTAGCCATTTTAAGTGTACATTTTAGTCAAATGAAGTACATTCACATTGTTGTGAAACTACCAGCACCATCCATCCACACTACTTTCACATCATCTCCGATGGAAACTCCATACTGAAGAAGCAAAATTCTCCATTCCTCACTGCCCCCAGCCCCTGGTAACGAATACTCTACTTTCTGAGTTTGGCTATCCTAAATACCTCATATAAATAGAATGATTTAGTATTTGTCTTTTCTTGTCTTATTTATTTCAGTAAGCATATTTTCCAGATTTATCCATGCTGTAGCATGTGTCAGAATCTAATTCATTTTTAAGGCTGAATGATATCCTATTGGATGTATATACTATGTTTTATCTATTCATCCACCCATGGATATTTGAGTTTTTTCCACCTTTTCACCATTGTGAATAATGTTCCTATGAACACTGATGTACAATTATCTGTTAGATCCTTGCTTTCAATTCTTTTCGGTATAGCAGAATTGCTAAATCATATGGTAATGCTATGTTTAATTTTTTAAGGAATTGACATACATTTGAGTTATTATTTTTACCATGTTCATTTCTTGTCAGTCCAATAAACAATATAAAGTCATAATTTTTATTCAACACAATCTCAGAGCCTTTGCATATAAGTCCACAACTGTTGAACAGAGTAATCAAATTAATGGTGGAATGTTCTGGAAGAAACTCATGGCCCAGAGACCATCCTTAGAACATTTGTTTTCCTTGTCCCCAACAAAGCGAAACTCTGAGATTCGGGTATCACTGAAAATGAACACCAAGGGGTTGAATGCTGGGAAGCCGAAAGACACCGGTGCAGAGGTGTTCATCAGCCAATGGCTGGGGTTCACAGTCTGGGTTATCTAGAATGATAAAACAGAAGATAGAGAGTACAAGGAGACAAACATGCTCACCAGGATCAAGATCACGCGTGTCACTCTGGTTTCGAGGCAAGGTCTGGGGAAAAGGCTGCTGCCGTGAATGTGCTGGACTCATTGTTTGGGCCTGAGCAGGACAAGGACCATGGGGCCATTCGTCCACGTCAGGGGGCTGAAACACACAACATCAGTGAAGGTGTGAACAAGTGCAGTTGCAGAGAACACCAATCTTTCAGGAATGGGTGAGGAGCAGAATCTATCAATGTTTTCCATACTCATGATGTTTTTGCTATTCTTTGGGCCAGTTACATTCATAGTAATCAGTATATTTAACAACAGGTGCAGAATTCAATAGACAAAAGAGCAGAAGCCAGTGCACACTGCGGGTCTAATTCTGAGCCGCATCCCCCCGGAGAAACTGGGGCAAAGCTTGCTGGCCTGGAAACAACTGAGGAGGCAGGTGCTGCTGAGGAAAGCCTGTCTGGCCACTCTGTAAATAGAAGACCAATATACATTCAGCGTCATCCAGGCAAGATTTTAATCTAAAAGCATCAGTGTCTGAGGGATCCCTTTAGAGAAAAGAACCAACACATTAGCTAAGACCAGTTGGTTAGGAATCAAGTCTGTGTGTCTCAAGACCTGTGCATAGAGTATTATTATAAAGACAAAGAAGTGAAGAATCTCCACGGATCTCAGCAACAATCTGAGTTAGGAAGGTAAGAGCCTAATTTAAGTTAGTAGAAATCCATCCATCCATTCAGAGGATGTGTTGCAGTTTGATTTCATTTAAATCAGAGGAATCTGGAGACTGAAAGAGAAAATTTGGTTACTCTAATTAGATCCAGAAAGTGTCTTTCCTCAAAAACAAAACAAAACAAAACAAAACAAAAACCCCCCACCATTATTTCAAGAGAATATGAACATCACGAATGAGTTCTAGTTTCTGGTTAAACTCATAAAGAAATTAGAAGTCACCACCAAAACCTCACCACAAATAAAAAGCTGAACAGGCTGAAAAACTAAAAACTCTTTTTGGATCCATAAGGGGAGGGGCACAGGGTAAACTGGTGCCCGAGATCGGAGAGACAGACAGGTGGATATAGGAAGTCACCCCTCGCTGCAGCGGAGACACTCATGAGCAGGAACCACCACGGGAACCAGTGCCTGGGTAGGAAAACCCACACTGTAAGTGATGAATTGCTAGATGTACAGTGTGGACAACTCTGAGAGCTGAAAACTCCAGGGGGACCCAGTCATAGCAGGGTCCCATAATATTGTGAAATTATCTCCAGGAGGTTGGACAGATTCACACAGTGAATACTGGGGGGAAAAAACCAACCAACCAACAACAACAAAAAAAAAAAACCCATCAAACTCAAGATTCCTGCAAGAGGAGGGGAAAAGGAACCCTTCTGAAATAAGCCAGAACAGTTCATTCATCTCAACAAAGCCTACCCTCAGGGGAAACGAGTTAAACAGAACCTGACTTGTATTATTACAGAGCCTAACTAACCCCAGAGAAGGCAAAAACCCAACTCCAGCCCACTCTAGCCATCCTGTCCCACCTAAAGAAAGAGAAAAATATAGAAACACTTGTGAAGTAAACAGTCCAGAAGCACAGGCTCATTAGAAAACTGAGATCTAGGGGCACCTGGGTGGCTCAGTCGGGAGAGCTCCAGCCTTGGCTCAGGTCATGATTTCATGGTTCATGAGTTTGAGCCCCGAGTCACATTCTATGTTATAGCTAGTTCAGAGTCTGGAGCCTGTCTTCAGATTCTGTGTCTTCCTCTCTCTCTGACCCTCCCCTGCTCACTCTCTCTCTCTCTCTCTCTCTCTGTCTCTCTCTGTCTGTCTGTCTGTCTGTGTCTCTCTTTCTCTCTCAAAAATAAGTAAAAAACATTAAAAATTAAAAAAAAAAAAAGACTGAGATCTAATCTTAGAACTTCCCTCATCCACACCTTACTACCACACTACAAAAGGACTAAATATAGTAGCTCCTTTTACCCAGGCATCACATCTGGCTATCAAGAAAAAAAAATTACAAGGTATAAAAGGCAAAAAACACAATTTGAAGAGACAGAGCAAGCATCAGATCCAGGCATAGAAAAGATGTAATTATCAGACTCAGAATGTAAAACAATGATTAATTTGCTAACGGCTCTCATGCATATAGTAGACAGCATGCAAGAATACGTGAGTGATGTAAGCAGAGAGATGGACACAGCTGAGGGAAGACTCTTTGGGCTCAAAAACATATTGACAGTGGGACACCTGGGTGGATCAGGTGTTGAGAAGCTGATTTCAGCTCAGGTCATGATCTCAAGGTTCATGAATTCAAGTTCCACATCAGGCTCACTGCTGTCAGTGCAGAGCCCACTTGGGATCCTCTGTCCCCCTCTCTCTGCCCCTCCACTGCTTGTACTCTCTCTCAAAAAAATAAATAAATAAAACACTACAAAAAATATCAATAGAAACTTCAAAAACTAAAATGCAAGAACAAATATTGAAAAAAAGGGAAAGAATATCCAAGGACTGAGGGGCAATCACAAAAGGTGTAACATATGCACAACAGAAAGGCCCGAAGGATGAGATAGAGAGGAACAGAAGAAATTTTGAAAACAATAATCACTAAGAATTTCCCCCATATTAATGTCAGACACAAACCACAGATCAGAGAACCCCAAACAGAACAAAAACAAAACAAAACAAAACCACCACTACCACCACCAACAGCAAAAGAAATACTACTAGTAGGCATATAATTTTCAAATTATCTACAACCAAGGATAAGTAAAAAACAAAAAATAAAAACCAACCAACCAAACAAACAAAAAAAAACACACAGCAACCTGAAAAATGCCAGAGTGCAAAACACCTCACCGACATCAGAACAACAATAAGAACTACAACTTTTCTTCAGAAACCATGTAATCAAGAGAGGAGTGAAATATTGAAAGTGTTGGGAGAAAACCCTCACCAAACTAGAATTCTGTACCCTGTGAAATTATCCTTCAAAAGTAAAAGAGAAATACTTTCTCAAAGAAAAATTGAGGGAATTTCTTGCTATTAGACCTACTTTGCCAAGAAATGTCACAAGATATTCTTTAAAAAAAAAAAAGGGAAAGTAAGCTCAGAAACTCAGATTGACAGAAAAATAGAGCATCAAACAAATAAGTGAAAGTAAAATTAAAACTCTTATTTTTCTTATTCAATCGATCTAACAAAATAACGATGTCACAAAAGTAGACAAGAATATACGATATACTTTTCTTCCTTTTTAAAATTTATTTCTGAGGGGGAGGGGCAGGAGCAGGGAAGGGGCAGAGAGAGAGGGAGACACAGAATCAGAAGCAGGGTCCAGACTCTGAGCTGTCAGCACAAAGCCCGATGCGGGGCTCAAACTCACAGACTGTGAGATTGTGACCTGAGCCGAAGTTGGACGCTTAACCAACTGAGCCACTCAGGCACCACAGAATATTTTCTTTTTCTAATTCTTAATCTAATTATTATTTTTCTTAAGGCTTATTTTGAGAGAGTGTGGATGTGCATGTGCATATGCAAGATGGAGAAGGACAGAGAGAGAAGGAAACAGAGCATCCAAATCTGGCTCTGCACTGACAGCAGAGAGCCTGAGGCGGCACTTGAACTCATGAACTGTGAGATCATGACCTGAGCAAAAGTTGGATTCTCAACTAACTGAGCCATCCTGTGCCTCAGAAATATGGAATATTTTCATGTGATGAAAAAGTAGACAGAAGTAGACATGAACACCTGTGAATGAGTCTACCTCAATGTCAAATTAGGTGGAATAACTATCTGCAAAATGAATAATGGGGCAGACAACCATATCAGAAGCCAACTTAGAATAAGGTGAATTCTACATGATAAATAACCTCTTTCTGAATAATGATTTGGTACTTCATGATATTAAATAATTAATATGTTTATGGATAGAAAGATACTGTAAATAAGGGGAAAAGCATTTTTGTTGTTTTTTAAATTTTTATTAAGTAGGCTCCATGCCCAATGAGGGGCTTGAATTCATGACCCCAAGATCAAGAGTCAGTTGCTCTGCTGACTGAGCCAGTCAAGTATCCTAGGTATCTTTGTCTTTTAAAGTGATGTATTTAACCACAAAAAACCCTGAATAGCCAAAGTTATATTGAAGAAGAAAAACAAAACAGGAGGCATCACAATCCCAGACGTTAGCCTCTACTACAAAGCTGTCATCATCAAGACAGTATGGTATTGGCACAAAAACAGACACATAGACTAATGGAATAGAATAGAGAGCCCAGAACTGGGCCCACAAGTGCATGGCCTATTAATCTTTGACAAAGCAGGAAAGAGTATCCAATGGAAAAAAGACAGCCTCTTTAGCAGGTGGGCTGGGAGAGCTGGACAGCAACATGCAGAAGATGAAACTAGACCACTTTCTTACATCGTACACAAAAATAAACTCAAAATGGATAAAGGACCTGAATGTGAGACAGGAAACCGTCAAAACCCTCAAGGAGAAAGTAGGAAACAGCCTCCTTGACCTCAACCACAGCAATTTCC
The DNA here is from genome assembly GCF_006229205.1 of Suricata suricatta. Classification (NCBI taxonomy): domain Eukaryota; kingdom Metazoa; phylum Chordata; class Mammalia; order Carnivora; family Herpestidae; genus Suricata; species Suricata suricatta. Next base: position 58,608,138 of record NC_043715.1, read on the forward strand.
TACTTGACACATCCCCAAAGGCAAGGGAATCAGGAACAAAAATGAACTATTGGGACTTCATCAAGATAAAAAGTACTGCAAAGGAAACAATTAAAAAAAAACTAATAGGCAACTGACAGAATGGGAAAAGTTAATGACAAATGACATATTGGATAAAGGGCTAGTATTCAAAATCTACAAGGAATTCACCAAACTCCACACCCAAAAAACGAATAATCCAGTGAGGAAATGGACAGAAGACTTGAATAGACTCTTCTCCAGGGAGGACATCCAGATGGCCAACAGGCACATGAAACGATGCTCAGCATCACTCATCATCAGGGAAATACAAATTCAAACCACACTGAGATACCACCTCACATCCGTCAGAGTGGCTAAAATGAACAAATCAAGAGACTATAGATGCTGGCGAGGATGTGGAGAAATGGGCACCCTCCTACACTGCTGGTGGGAATGTAATCTGGTGCAGCTGTTCTGGAAAACACTGTGGAGGTTCCTCAAAAAACTATCAATAGAACTCCCCTTTGACCCAGCAATAGCACTGCTGGGGATTTACCCTAAGGATACAGAAGTGCTGATGCATAGGGGCACATGTACCCCCATGTTCATAGTGGTACTTTCTACAATAGCCAAATCATGGAAAGAGCCTAAATCCCCACCAACTGGAGAATGGATCAAGAAGATGTGGTATATATACAATGGAATACTACACAGCAATGAGAAAGGATGCAATCTGGCCATTTGTAGCAAAGTGGATGGACCTAGAGGGAGTCATGCTAAGCGAAATAAGTCAGGCAGAGAAGGACAGATACCATATGTTTTCACTCATAGGTCTAACAGGAGAAACCTAACAGGGGACCATGAGACGGGGAAAGAGAGGGGAAGTTAGGGAGAGGGAGTGAGGCAAATCATGAGAGACTCTTGAATACTGAAAACAAACTGAGGGCTGAAGGGGGAGGGGAGAGGGGAAGGGAGGTGATGGTCATGGAGAGGGGCACTTGTGGGAAAGAGCACAGAGTGTTATATGGAAACCAACTTGGTAATAAACTATTCAAATTTAAAAAAATTAAAAATGATAAAGTGATGTATTTAGAGATGCAATTATATGGCTTCTAGGATTTGCTTTTTTTTTAATGTTTGTTTATTTTTGAGACAGAGAGAGGCAGAGTTTGAACAAGGGAGGGGCAGAGAGAGAGGGAGACACATAATCCAAAACAAGCTCCATGCTCTGAGCTGTCAGCACAGAACCCGTTGCAAGGCTCAAATCCACAAACTACAGGATCATGACCTGAGTCGAAGTCAGACACTTAACCAACTGAGCCACCCAGGCTTCCCTAGGATTTGCTTTTAAGTAATTCCAGAATGTAGGTGCTATACACAAAATGAGTTTAGCCATCATGGATTGATACTGGAATGGATGTTGGTAGGTTCACGTGGTCTATTACATTGCCTCCTCATCTTCTGTAGATGTCTGGAAATTTATATATTAATGTTTTAAAATCCTTATTTGGATAACAAATATTATAATTTGTTTTCTATTTGGGGCAACATTTACTTCTTCTCCTGGGCACTGTAATTTTTTCACTTTCTATCAATTGGCCTGAATTTTCAGAGAGAATTATGTTGAAGTCTATTTATCTTACTCTATTTCTATTGCTTTTATGAAGTCAGATTAAAAAACTTTAATGCCTTTACTGTTCAGAGTCACAATAAAGGAAAGAGGCCAGCCCATGTGGACGGAAGTGGAAAATGGAGAATACAATGCCCAAGGAAATGGGTAGCCATTCTAATTTTTTTTTTGACATTTCTGTTCTGGTGTCATCAAGTATAGCCTGTTTTTAAAAATACATGCTTAATTTTTATTAGAAAACAGATTTCCAATTAAAAGTCAAAACACTTGGCTCAATAAGTGGTGCATGCAACTCTTGATCTCGGGGTTGTAAGTTCAAGTCCCACGTTTGTTGTAGAATGATTAAAAATGAAATCTTCATCACGGCATTTTCTACAATAGCCAAATCATGGAAAGAGCCTAAATGTCTATCACCTGATGAATGGATCAAGAAGATGTGGTATATATATATAATGGAGTACTACATGGCAATGAGGAAGAATGACATATGGCCATATTTAGGAAAGTGGATGGACCTCGAGGGTGTCCTGCTAAGCGAAATAAGTCAGGCAGAGAAGGACAGATACCATATGTTTGCACTCATAGGTCTAACAGGAGAGACCTGGCAGGGGACCATGGGGAGAGGAAGGGGGAAAGAGAGATGGGGAGAGTGAGGGACACAAATCATGAGAGACTACTGAATACTGAAAAGGAATCATGGACTGAAGGGGGAGGGGGCAGTAGGAGAGGGGGTGATGGTCATGGTGGGGGGCACTTGTGGGGAGAAGCACTGGGTGTATTATGGAAACCAATTTGACAATAAGCTATTAAATAAAAAAAAGGGAAAAAATAAAAATGAAATCTTAGGGGGTGCCTGGGCTTTGTTTCTTGCCAGTCTGAAGCATTTTGCTTTCAAAATGTGATTATTTTTCAATGCTGATAACTTTGCACCATAGAAGCCTGAAAGGGAGAAGAAAAGAATTGATTAGGAACTAACTGCCTGAATGTCAGAAATGAACTGTTTACTCAGCGCTTCAACAGGCATATTATGTGTGTATGCATGTATGCATGTGTGCATGTATGCATGTGTGCATGTGTATGTATGTAAGCGTGCATGTATGTATGCATGTAAGCGTGCATGCATGTATGCATGCGTGCATGTATGCATGTATGTATGCATGTATGCGCGTGTGTGTGCGTGCATGTATGCACGTGTGTATGCACGTGTGCGTGCATGTGTGCATGTATGCATGTGTGTATGCATGTGTGCATGTGTGTGTATGTATGTGTGCATGTATGTATGCAGGCATGTATGTGTGCATGCATGCGTGTGTGTATGCATGCATGTGTGTGCATGTGTGTATGTATGCATGTATGCATGTGTGTATGTGTGTATGCATGCATTGCATGTATGTATGTATGTGTGTGTATGCATGTGTGTATGTATGTATGCATGCATGTATGTATGTATGCATGAGAGGTATCAAGAAAAAAACTTGCAAAGAATCTCTTTTGAGCCAATATTACAGTTAAGATGAACAATAACAAAATATTGAATATAAGATGAAAGTACCTTGAGGGATGAGCAGGGAATGAAGGAGGATGTGATACGCACTGGGAGGTCATGGAGAAGCTCACTGACAAGATCATTACCGGCAAGACTTGGAAAACAATGGACGACTAAGCCACGCGGACATGCCGCATACATTATCTAAACGCAGGAAACTGCCAGTGTCCTGTCCCAGGCAGAGTCAAGTGTCAGTGCACATGGAACTAGATGTGGAGCTGAGGTTAAGGACAAGGTCAGAGAAAAACAAGAAAGGACTGTAAAGTTGTCTAGGTTTACTGTAAGAATTTTGAATTTTCTCTAAATAAAATGGGAGCCATTACAGGGTTTGACCAAAACACGGACACTATCTGCTTCATACATTGAAGGGCTGATGTTGACTGGGGGGTGGAGACTACACTGAAAATAAGGCGAGGACGAGGGAGAACAGTTAGACAACCAAGGGGAACACCCAGGTAAAAGAAGATGGTGGCTCTGTCCAGGCTGTTTGTAGAGACAAAGAAGGAAAGTGTTCACACTGTTGACAAATTCTGAAGACAGAGCAAGTAGGATGTCTAGTGAGACGGATATGGGTAGTGAAAAAAAAAATGAATCAAAGATGGTCCGTAGGTTTGTGGGCTCGGGAACTGGGAAGATGAACTTGGCGCCACCTGAGGTTGGGAAGTTGCCTAGAGCAGGTCACATTTCTGTGAAAAATCACACAACACAGTGAAAAATACTACCCCATTTGATTAGATGTTTTACTCCTGATTTAAAATCATAGTAATTTTGTAATGTCCCATTTTAATGTGACATTGTATTGTGAACATCTTATCTTATAATTCAAAGTATTATGAATACGCAATTCTACTACTTTGTAAATGGGAAGCCATTGTGTTAGCTTCTGTCTGCAGCTTCAGCCCACATTAACCCTCTCCCTACACAGAAACGTTCAGCCTCAGAGATCCACTCGCCTTCAAGGAATATTCTATATATTTGTACTTCTGTACATCTTCATAACTGCTTTTCTTTTCTCATGAACACTCAGCGAACAAAGGACACCCTGTGTGAAGCTCTGTGGATGCAGCGTGGGCAGAACAGACACAGAGTCTTTGCTCAGATGGACCTTGGCTGCCAGAGAAAGAGGCTAAGTATCACGAAACTGATGTCTGCCCTTGATTCCTCACTGGGGATCTCACCCATCCCTCAAGGTTACTTCTGAGGACCGTTTCCTAACACCCAACTGCTTCACTAACCCTTATTTGACCTCATTGCTCTTGTAACATTCCAATCTTCATCATCTAGTGAGGCATCATACCAGGATTACTTTGGCCGTCCTACCTGCTGGATTTTGAACCACATATCAGGTACTCATTGCCACAGAACTCCCAATAGGTGTTAGTGGAATTAAAAAAAATTTTTATGTTTGTTTATGAGAGAGAGACTGTGAGCAGGGGAGGGGCAGAAAGGGGGGTGGTTCACAGAATCGGAAGCAGGCTCCAGGCTCTGGGCTGTTAGCTCAGAGCCTGAGGCAGGGCTGAAACTCACGAACTGCGAGATCATGACCTGAGCTGAAGATGGATGCTTAACCGGCTGAGCCCCCCAGACTCCCCAAGTGTTCACGGTATATTAAGGAAGACAGCAACTTCCTTGCTATTCCCCGCTTTGAAAAGCGACTGTATTTCACCTTACCTTGAAACTGGATGACTTGTTTGACCAAAAGAACTAGTGGATGTTATTATTTTTTTAATCTCTGATAACAAGACACAAAGCGTTTGCAGCTTCTCTATGGGCTTCTTGATACACCCTGGACTTCCATGTAAGTCTGACAATGTGTATGTGAATGTTCTAGTTCAAAGTTCCTGCTGAGTCCAATTTTCCAGCCGTCTATAAAGGCAGCATGCGAATGTGGGTGACGTCATCCCAAACCCCTAAAACCAAGCCACACACCACCTCAATATCTCTCAGTAATTTCATTTGATACACTGAAGAGAATGACCTAACTGAAACCTGTTCAGTTTTCTGACCCCCAAAATTGTGCACTATTTTATTTAATTTGAGAGAGTGTGTGTATATGAGCAGAGGAGGGGCAAGAAAGGGAGAGAGAATCCCAGCTGTGCTGACAACACAGAGTCCCACACGGGGCTCTTATGAACCCTGAGACCATGACCTGAGCCAAAACTGAGAGTTGGACATCTATCTGACTGAGCCATCCAGTGCCCCCATTATTTGCTATTTTAAATTGTTAAGTTTGGTGTCATGATTTTATGCAACAAAAGACACCTGAAAAAGTACTTAATGCTTTTACCCACCTACTTAATAGTTTCCCCCAAGGACAAGTGAAAGCCTCACCCTTTAAGTTCTTTCACATACTCATTTTTCCTTCTTGGGATCTGTCATGGTCCAAAGTACTCACAAACAATGAAGACCTTATCTAAAAGATGAGATTCTCTCATTAGTAAATCAAGAGGAAAGAAAAATTCTAACTTGGAGAAATGAAGATGTTTGAACTCTCCTCTTTTCAGTGCCCCTCAGATCTCGACATCTTTGAATATATTCAAGACTCTCTCTCTCTCTCTCTCTCTCTCTCTCTCTCTCTCTCTCTCTCTGAGTGACTTGAGATCAGCCCTGGGGCCAGGTAAAAGAATCCTGGGGAATGACTGTCCTTTTCTCTCCACCCTGGCAGGCAGAGCTTACCCTGAAGACACAAACTAACTGGACAAGTCAACCAGCAGTTCCTGGACCACAGTCACCTGGAGGGGAAAGTGAATAGTTGCCCTGGGTCTCTGACCCAGAACCTGTCTTTGGAGGCACGACCCCATGTTCATCCAGGGAAGTCAGATGCAGTCTTTTTATTTTATTTTATTTTTAATGTTTATTTATTTTTAGAGAGCAGAGTATGAGAGGGGGAGGGGCATAGAGATGGAGACAAAGAATCTGAAGCAGGCTTCAGGCTATGAGCTGTCAGGGCAGAGCCTGACGCGGGGCTCGAACTTTTGAACTACAAGATCATGACCTGAGCCAAACAAAGTTGGATGCCCAACTGACTGAGCCAGCCAGGCGCTCCAGACAGAACCTTTATGTGGAAGACCGGGTGTGAAAGAAACCCCGCTTGTTTCAGGCAGCCTGCATTCTGCCCTCTAGTCTGACATAATTTGTATGACCTTGGGGAAGTCCCTTCCCCTATTCCCCCTGGGAAAGGTATACCTTTCTGTGTCCCATTTTGTACACAATAGCCAGGTTGGTGATCCTAGTGACCATTTAAACAGGGTAGTGTTTTCACACTTCACTGAAGTACAATTTTAAAATGTTGAAAGTGCACCCATTTAAAATTTACAACTGGGGCACCTAGGTGGCTCAGTCGGTTAAGCGTCTGACCCTTGATTTCAGCTCAGGTCATGATCTCATGGTTCATGAATTCAAGCCCTGCCTTGGGCTCTACACTGACAACACGGAACTTGCTTGGGATTCTGTCACTCTCTCTCAAAATAATAAACTTTAAAAAATAATAATATATACCTCGCAAGATTTGACAAATGTTTGCACTTGTATCTCCACCACCATATATTTGGTGTCAAATAAAAAAAAATTACCAAGACCAATTTCAAGAGTGCCCCTATCTTTTCTTCTATATTTATTATTTCAGGTCTTACATTCAAATCTTTCATCCATTTAGAGCTGATTTTCATTTCTGATATAAGACTGGTATCCAGATTCATTCTTTTGCATTCATTTGCACTCATTCTTTTGCAGTTTTGCCGATATAACTTATTGGAGACTACCATTTCTCAACTGTGTATTCTTGGCTCCTTTGTCCTTATAAATTGGCAAACCAAAATAAACATGGGTTTGTTTCTGGGCTCTCTATTCGGCTCCATTGACATTTATGTGTTTCTATGCCAATAATGAGATTTAAATCTTGCTTAATTTCAAACTCTCTTATTCTTGGAGTATGATTTCATATTTACAAAATTCTAAACACTGTTTGTCAGGTTAATTTCATACAATATTCTATGATGAGGCTGTATCCTTCCAATACCTTCCCATCCACAGACACGTCACAATCAGATAAAGGGTGTTTCATTAAAGCACAATGACTTAAATGCTTTCTAACTAGCTAAACAGGTCACCAACTGACTTTGGCACTCTATAATCCTAAGGTCATTTCTCACTCGTCATACCTACATAATTTTATGACGAAAACATCAATAAAAAGCTATATCTTTGCCTGATGACAGCTAATAGACACTGTTAAGCACTGAAGCCACAGTAAATAAATCAGTTTACTTACCCACCCTGACCCCACATGTCACACAGGGGGAGAGCCCTCATAAGTGAACCCTCGCTGACTCCCCCCCTTGCCTTTCTCAATCACTTCGTGTCTCTGCAGGTCTGCTCCTCTAGCCATTTCCTCCCGTTCCTGTAACAGATTACTACAAACTGAGAGGCTTAAAACACTGCCTATGTATTATGCCGTAGACAATATATAGTAGGATCTTCATTTTGGGTCCACTCTGAAAATCTTCTAATAAGTTTCTTACCATTCAAAGTGATTCCTGCTATAGATTAACATACACCATATTTGCTACTAACCTCTATATGTCACCCTTGTTCTTTGTCCCAGTTTGTCTTCTACTCTTTTCCTGCTTTTTATGGTTTTAACTTAGCATTTTATGGGACTCCCATCTTCTTTTGTCTCTTAGCATATCAGTTATACTTTTTGTTACCTTTTAAATTGGTTGTTCTAGAATTTGCAATAAACATTGACAACTAATCCAAACCTATTTCTCTTTTTAATGTCGATTTTATTTTTGAGAGAGGGAGAGAGAGGTGTGCAAGGAGAGAAGGGGCAGAGAGAGGACGCAGAGGATGTAGAGCAGGCTCTGCACTGACTACAGGACTCAAACCCACGAACCGTGAGATCAGGACTTAAGCTGAAGTCAGACGCTTAATCGACTGAGTCAGCCAGGTGTCCCTCCAAATCTACTTTCAAACATTATGCGACTTCCTGGGTTCTGTAACTTTTCATAACAAAATAACCTCAATTCCTCCCGCCAGTCCCTTTTCTCACTGGTGTCATTCGTTCCATGAATATGAAAGCTTAGTATCTGCACACACAGATCCAGACAATCATAAATAACCGAATATATTGTTAGTGTAACAACTGTTTGGCGCCGCTGGCAGAGCACGCGACTCTTAATCTCAGGGCCATGACTTTAGGCTGTGTTGGGTGTGGAGTATACTTAAAAATTTTAAGTAATAATAAAAATTATAAAAGAAAATACTTTATGTTGTTATTCCTCCTGCAATGCTTGTCCTTTCTTTATGTAGATTCAAGTTTCTGACCTCTATTACTTCCCTTATCTCTAAAGTTCTCTTCATAATTCTTGCAAGCAAGATCCTATGGTCACTTCCCTTCCCCAAATTCATATGATAAAATCCTAACCCCTAAATATGACACCTTTGGGAAGTGCTTAGATTATGAGGTTGGAGCCCTCAGGAAAGCTTATTGTCTTAAAAAAAAAAGGGGGGGCTCCACAAAGACCCCTTATTTCTGGGGTGCCTAGGTGTCTCAATCAGTTAAGCACCCAACTCTTGATCTCAGGGTTGTGAATTAAAGCCCTGCATTGGTCTCCATCCTAGACCAGGAGCCTACTGGGGAAAAAAATCCCTAATGTCTTCACTCATAGGACATAGCAGGAAAAGCCAACTAGGAACCGGAAGGAGGGTCTTGACCAGAGAACTCACCCATGCTGGCACCTTGACCTTGGACTTCCCAGACTCTAGAACTATGAGAAACAAATATTTATTTTTCCACAAATTACCCAGTGTAGTATTTTGTTATATCACCCACCCAAAATGGCATAAGATGGCAGGTTTTCTGGCAAAAAATTCCCTCATTTTTCTTTCAGAAATGCTGTTTGCTCCGCATTGTTGAAGGATAATTTTGCCAGTTAGAGAATTCTAGCCTGATGAGATTTTTCTCTCAATACTAAATATTCATTCATCTCCTGCCTTGGTGGCATGATTTCTGAGAAGACAGATGTAAGTTCTTCTGGAGGTAAGGTATTTTCCTCCCTCAGGCTTCCTTAAAAACGTTATCTATGATTTCAAGGTGAAAATAAAACACCTACATGTTTATCCTGTTTAATGTACTCTAAGCTTTCTGGATCTATGGATCATTGCCTGATATTAACTTGTCCTCAACAATTTATTTTGAAAAATATAACTGCTATGGAGATTGAGTCCCTAACTGGCACCACAAACTTGTACATGCCATTGCACAGCATGTGTGGGTTGGGTCACAGACCTCTGGGCCACATGGTCTGTGCTGTGTCCCTCAGAGACCTACTGGGAAAAGAGTGGCTAGAGCTCTAGGCAGGTTACTGTCTTAGAGACCCACCATGGGAAATCCACATCCAGAGGAAAAAGGGAGACTCAGCCCATTGAGACCTACTTAAATAGCAATGCTGGGTGTGGCAGCCCCCTTCAGGCTTCTCCCTGACTCACTGCATGTCAACCCAGTCCTCCAACCTGGCACAGTGGTCCTTTGGCATACCCCACACTACAGTTCACAAGGCTCAATCACTTCCTCAAAGTCTTCTCTGAGATGTGACCATAGTCACACCAGGGTCTGCAAATGAAAAGACCTCACCATGTTGCTGCACAAAATGCTACCTCTTGCCTCTTCCTTTTGGAGAAGGCCCTGTTCCATATGACCAGTTGGGCATCACAAGACCATATCTTCACTAGGTTGAGTCTTTCTCTCCAAGACACTACCAAGATCTCAGATCAGGTACTACAGATAAACCCTGACTCACGTCAACGTCCTAACTTAGAAGGGAATGAGAAGTTCTAACAATCCATAATTCCCATTAGCAATGACACACCACAGAGGTCAGCTTGCTGTAGCATATTGGTGTGGTGACTGATATACATTGTGGGAACCTGCCAGGTGGGAGAGGTTAGGTGACTTCTGCTACACAAACCGGCAGTGACTTCAATCTAGCACACATCAGAAGCATAACACAGCTCCTGAAGTTTTCCCAAATAGCTGGAACTTATGGGAAGTCACCAATTGTGGACATTCAGGTAAACAAAGTTCACCTCACATAGATGGCTATCTGACACAGGCTCTCCTCCACTGAGATTATACTACTCAAGGAAGTATCACCTGCTCTGCTACTCTAAAGCCTTTCTGCAGTGTGAACTCCGAGTGTGCAATGAAGACAGATGGCTGGCTAAAGGAATTGTCATTCCGCTCACTCATGACGCCTTGCCCCAGGGGAATTTCCCATTTTTATGAAGTTGTATCTTTGGCTAAAAGATTGCCCACATTCTTCACATTTGTTTTAGCTCGGGCTGCCCTAACAAAGTACCACAAACTAG
>NC_043715.1:58618781-58621190 GCF_006229205.1 Suricata suricatta
TGACAGGGTGGTGTGACCTTTGGGGACATTGCCATCTACTTCTCCTGGAAGGAGTGGAGCCTTCTTGACGAAGCTCAGAGACGGCTGTACTATGATGTGATGCTGGAGAACTTTACACTTGTGTCCTCCCTGGGTAAGGCCCTCCCCGTCCCCCGTGGCCCGGACTGGGCTTGTTTTCCTGCCTCGCCCCCAAGTGCCCGTCCACAGGGGCTGCTCTGTCCTCCTCGGGTGTGGACTGTGGGCTCTGCTTGCTTCCCCAGCTTTCTTGGTGGTTGCATTTGTTGCCAGGGCTGGGTTGGTGGTGTGCCCTCTTCTCTGCCCTTGCAGCCCAGTGCCCTCTGTGCCCAACTCTCATAGGGTAAGATTCGAGTGCAGTAGTCATTAATTAAGGATGATGGATTGTACCTTGCTTGCCCTCTCCTTGGCTGGGTCAGTGTGTCCAGATCTATGCCATTTCTGTGGCCCTGGTTTTGATCTTATTCCTTCATTGACGTTTTCTTGTGCCTGCCTGTGCGAGAAATTGCAGGCATTGGCTTGGTCACTACTTAAGTGGACTATGGATTATTTCTCAAGACTATTCTGCGTTGTTTTTCTTATAATGTGTACATTTTTTCTTCTACCCACCCTTGTCCATTCAACTCTGTTGAGGTTTGATTGACAAATACAATTGTATTATTCAAAGTATATTATAAGAGGAACTGATATGCTTAAACATTATGAAATTATTACCACAATGAAGGTGATCAACGCAGCGACTGTTTGACATAATTACCTTTTTCAGGCTGATAGTGAGAAAGGTAATCTACCCAGCAGATTTTAAGTTACAGTACAGGATTAACACGCGTAGTCAACATACTGGCATTTAGGTCCTCAGACTTATTCATCTTGTGAATGAAAGTGTGTACCCATGACCATCATCCCCCATCCCCCCCAGTCCTGAGCTTCTGGCATTCTACTTTCTGTCTCTAGGAGTCTGAATATTTTGAAAGAATATCCAAATAAAATACCATGCAGTATTTTTCCGGTCCTTTGTGGTTTATTTCACTTAGAGAAAGGTTTTCCGTGTTCATTGTGTTGTGTTCATCAATCCTAAGTGCCCATTTTGCCTTATTTTTTATGGCTGAATAATCCTGCATGTGTGTGTGTGTAGTAAGTGTTGTCACTTATCTGCTCATGCGCACTTAATCATGTTTCCCCGTATTGAGTGTTGTGAATAATACTGCCCTGGATGTGGATGTGCAGACCCTTTGTGGAGATTCTGACTTTGTTTCCTTGGGATACATACCTAGATTTGGCAATGGTGGGCCATATGGTAGTCGATGTTAAATGGTTTGTGGGAGTCCTCCCTATTATTTCCCGTAATGACTTCCCTGATTTACACTCCCTGCAGCAGTGTGCAGGGGTTCTTCTCTCTCAACATCCTCACCAACGTGTTACCTCTTGTGTTTTTGTTAATAGCCATTTTAACAGGTATAAGGTGATATCTTGTGGGGTGTTTTGTTTTGTTTTGTTTCTTGAGAGAGAGTGATAGAGATAGCATGTGCAAGCATGGGAGAGAGAATCTTACGCAGGCTCCAACTGAGTATTGAGCAGAAATCAAGAGTCAGATGCATACAACGACTCAGCCTCCCAGGCACCCCATATAGCATATAATTTTGATACATGTTTCCTGATGATTAGTGTTCCGAGCCCTTCCTGGCCAATTGTATCTCCTTTTCTCTGTCTTGTGTGTCTCTGGTTCTGCTTCTACTTTTCAATTTGGTATAATCCTACTTGTTTGTTTTTGATTTTCTTGTGTGTATTTTTGATGTCATATTAAAAAAAAAAAAAGTCCACATTGGCAGGAGTAAGGTTAAGGAGACTTTTCCCTAGGATTTTTTCTAAGAGTTATAGGGTTTGATGTCATACGTTGAAATTTTTAATTAATTTTAAGTTTATTTCTGTAAGTGCCATAAGATGGAGGTCATGTACATTATTTGTTCATTTGGATATTCAGATTTCACAACAGCATTAAAGTGTTGTTTTTTCTGCAGAGTACTCTTGGCGTAATGACCAAACATCAGTTAGTTGTATATGTATCGTTTGATTTTTGGGCTCTTATTCCATTGCACTGGTCTGTTTTTAAGCCAGTGTCATACTGTTTTGATTAAGCTTTGTAATATGTTTGAAATCAGAGAGGTGCTACCTTCAGGTCTGGTTTTTGTTTTCAGGATCTCTTTACTTCCTGATTTGGGAGCTAGCGGCAGGGGTGCCAGTGTCCTCTGCGGAGCAGGCACCTGGAATCTTTGCTGAGCAGGGGCTGCAGTAGCACCCGCTCAGTGGCTGGGAGAAACGGCCCAGCCCCCTGTCTCCTACCCCTCCCACGTGTCTCTGCTAAGACCGTCTCCAGCCATCCTTTCTGTGTGCTTA
>NC_043715.1:58621290-58622393 GCF_006229205.1 Suricata suricatta
GATCTCTTTACTTCCTGATTTGGGAGCTAGCGGCAGGGGTGCCAGTGTCCTCTGCGGAGCAGGCACCTGGAATCTTTGCTGAGCAGGGGCTGCAGTAGCACCCGCTCAGTGGCTGGGAGAAACGGCCCAGCCCCCTGTCTCCTACCCCTCCCACGTGTCTCTGCTAAGACCGTCTCCAGCCATCCTTTCTGTGTGCTTATGCTCTGTTTTATGCCTCACTGTGTATTAGACAGCGTTGATTGGACTCTTGAACTCTCCGAGACTACCGTCCTTCATGAATAGCTGTTGAATTGATTTTTGTTGGGGTGAAGGTGGGATCCTTTATTCTACCATCCTGCCGACATCAGTCCCGTAGGATGCTTTTCAGAGTCTGTTGTGTGCTGAGCAGCTGTGGGACACTCCTGGCCATCCACGTGGCCAGTGTTCTTCCGTATTTCCATCCTCCGTGTGCCCTGTAGTTGCTCAGCTGGAGCTTACAGGAAGAGTCCTCTGTGTCGCATAGGATGGACGTGATTCAGAACGACCAGGCGGGCGCACGGGGGGCCTTTTCCTGGTGAACGGCAGCTGGGGAAGGTGGGATATCAGCCTCTGTTCAGATCACCCTTTGTTCAGCTAGAGTTTGGTGCCATTCCCAATGGCCACACCTCCTCCCTGTCTTCTTCAGCATTGACCGTCAGTGTCCTTGTGGGTTGGTTTCACTCCGGTGGGAACCCCGTGACTTCCCGCACAGGGGCACTTGCCATTTCTCGGGCCTCCATGTCTTGCGCATTTCTCTCCCTGCCCTTCCTGTGCATTCCAACATTCACCTTTGTCCGTTTGCCAGGAAATGTTCATGTATCCTTTTTTGTTTATTTTTTAATTTTTAAAATTTTTAAAACGTTTGTTTATTTTTGAGAGAGAGACAGTGAGAGCCAGAGAGAGAGAGGGAGACAGAGAATTCGAAACACGCTCCAGGCCTGTCAGCACACAGCCTGATGTGGGGCTCGAACTCACAAACCAGGAGATCGTGACCTGCGCTAAAGTCAGATGCTCAACCAACTGAGCCCCCCAGGTACCCATGTTCAATTTCCCTTAAACTGACCTTGAACAGCCACAGATTTCTT
>NC_043715.1:58622493-58632843 GCF_006229205.1 Suricata suricatta
GCGGCCCCGCACCGCCCGCCCCTCCCCTGCGGCCCGCTGCCGCCCCCCGCCACGCCGGCGCTCAGACCCTGGGCCCCGCCACGGGCGCCTCCCCGGCCGTGGCCGCAGGGATGCGAGCTACGGCCTTAAGAGTCTGGGGTGACAGGGGGCGCGGGGAGGGGTCGGGGACCGCGCGTTCACCTGAGCTGGGTCCCTGGGCACGGCCGCAGCCATCGGACTCTCGTGGGAAACCCGACACTCCGGCCCCCGGTCCCCGTTCCGGCCCCAGCACGGAACCGCCCAGGAGCGCCACCGAGTCGCGACACCCGGTCTATGAGGCGGGGAAGTCGCCTCCCCTAGTGCTTTCTCAGTTTTTCACCTCGACCCCGAAACTCCGCTCTGGAACCTTAGAGGGTGAGGAGAATAAGGGGAGGCCAACAGTCGTCCACGGCGGTGGGGCAGGAAGTCCCGCCCCAGCGGCTGCGCACGGTAGAAACCCATTTCCTGGTCCCTCATTGGCTCCTTGCTATGCCCTCTATGCCCAGACTCTTCCGGGTACCGTAGCTCCCCAGCACACCAGCTGCTGCCGGAAGTGGGCTCTGCATCCGGGAGCTTTGGACCTTAGGCACCCTGAGCGCTGATGGAAGGCAGAGAAGAGCCCTAATTTCACACTCCATGAAGCTCAATGGAGAAAATTATTATTTTAAGTGCTCCCAGATTCTCTTCCTGAGGTAAATGACACATCATTCAAATGTGTACAGCACTTCAGACATCAAAGGAGTCTGTGCATAGCTGGAAAGATGTTGCTGTTCAAACGCTTGCAGCCTGAAGGGTTAGAGTCAGTTTAGTAATCAGTTAGGAACAGAAAAGTTCCTTTTAACAACATAAATTCAGCCTAGTGCATTTTCAGGGTCTTTTACCTTTATTCATTGATTGGCGAATTGGGCAGCATCACATCTAGCAAGTAGAGGGTAACAACACAGGGCTACAGAAAGGAAATAGTTTTTAAAGGCAAGACAAAACCATTATAAACAGAATAAATGATTATGTCAGTTGAGGTCATGTTAATTGGGAGACAGATGGTTCTTATTAGAAGAATACCTCATCTTCCTTTGGGCGATGGAGAGGATCCATTCGTGTGGCTGATTCCCGTTTTGGTGCTTACCACCAAATTCTTCACTGAGAAGTGGAAACTAAAATTCTGGGGGTGGTTGAAAGTACAATGAGTTTAGGTATTATGCCCAAGTTTGGTGACATAACCTCTGGTTTCCTTTGTCACCATACAGGTCTGTGACAGAAGAAGGAAGATGAACCGTTTGGCCACCCTGAATTAGGTGGACAATGAGGAGGTCAGCGTCTGGTTCCACAAAACCCTTTATTTGCCTGTATAGTGATTGTGTCCCATCTATTTACGAACACTTTTATCCATATATTTCTTACTCCATGTTTTCAGATATACTCCATTCCTTATAGGAGTTTGACATCAATCTCAAACAAAGAGCAACTTAACTGTTGCTAGTTTTGGTACCGAACACATCTTGCCATTTTTCAACTGGAGTGAGTATTCAAATGAATCTGCAAATGAGAATCTGAACCTAATGATCTCATCTCCTTGCTGGGAAGTGAATCTCATTTCTTCAGGCACTGGCAGTAGGAACTGAAATTGTCTAGAAAATCAGATGTGAAATGCCCATTTCAGAAAGCAGTCTATAATATTTATCTAATGGTTTAAAATCAGTGGCAAAAATATCTATGGGCAAACCCACATTTCATCTCCCTACACATCAGTAAAGACCAAAAAACAGAACTTTCATTTTACTTGTTAGATTTCTATTCATTTTTGAGGGCACAACCAGGTGAGGGATAGAGAGGGTGTCAGGGGATCCAAAGCAGGCTCTGTCCTGACAGCAGCGAGCGCTACATGGGGCTGGAACTCAGAAACTACAAGACCATGACCTCAACTGAAGTTGGACACTCTAACGAGTGAGCCTTGGAACTCACAGAAATGTTAGAAGAAGGCTCTGTGTAGTCTGAGAAAAAATCAAACAGAGCACATGACTGTGCCAGACCAACATGCTTGGTCTTTGTGAGGCTTTTATCTCCAAAATGTGACATTTTCATTCCTGCAAACATTGAGCAAATACTAGTGTTCAGCTTAGAAATAAATAGCCAGGGGCACCTGGGTGGCTCAGTCCGTTAAGCGTCCGGCTTCGGCTCAGGTCATAATCTCACAGTTCATGGGTTCGAGTCCCGCATCAGGCTCTGTGCTGACTGCTAGCTTAGAGCCTGGAACTTGCTTCAGATTCTGTATCTCCCTCTCTCTCTGACCCTCCCCTGCTCAGGCTGTCTTTCTCTGTTGCTCAAAAATAAATAAAAAGCATTAAAAAGAGAGAAATAGCTAGTTATTTTACTAGCAAACAGAGTATATTTGGGAATAACAGAGGAATTTCAACTGGCAAGTGTCCACAGGCAAATGTCAAGAGACACAGGTAAAGTCGGTTTTTATGGGGTTTTAGGAGGAGATTGGGGAGTGTTACTTTCAGTGAAAGTTTACTAAGGAACAACAGTGTGAAGCTGTAGCAGATAGTCATTGGCTGCATGCTCTCGTTAGTGTGTCCTTGGTGGGACAAGGAAAGACCATCCTTCTTTTTATTAAAGGCAGGAGACTAAATTCCTACCCAGAATGTGTCCTGCTTTGTCAATATAAAAATTATATTCCTTCCTCCTGCAGATTATGTCCTACCAGTGTGAGAGCTCCTTCATTTCAGCCTCCTGACTCCATTTTTAAAGAGATTTCCTTTATTAATTTTTACACTACTTTGGAGAGAGACTTAACGAGGACATTTCGGGTACTCGGAATCGTTAAAATGGGAAAGAACTTGAAATGTTATGTTTAGGGTCACCTGGGTGTATCAGTGGGTTGAGGGTCAGAATTCTGATTTCAGCTCAGATCATGATCTCAGGGTTCATGACATTGAACCCCGTGCTGGACTCTGCACTGACAGTGCAAAAGCTGCTTGGGATTCTCTTTCTTCCTCTCTCTAGCTCTGCCCTGACACTTTGTCTCTCTCAAAATAAATCAATTTTAAAATTTGTCATGTTTATTCACTGTCTTAACAAATTTGCACTGCGCACATTCTGGGTTTTCAGGAACTTCTGGTAGGTGCGTGGGAGAAACGCGGAGAGAAGACAAGCAGTCCCGTCGTCAGGTGGCTTTTATTGTGTTCAAGGAAAACACAGGGAACCCAAAAGCAGGAATACTACGTTATATTGTACGTTAGAATGTGGTAGATGCGATGAAAAAAGGAGAGATGATTTTTTGAGAAGAGGGGATTGGTCATAATATTACACTGAGGAGTGGGGAACACCCCCCCTTTTTTTTTTTTTAAAAAAAGTTTGTTTCTTTTAAGAAAGAGAAAGAACAGGGGAGGAACAGAGAGAGAGAGGGAGAGAGAAGAGAATCCCAAGCAGGCTCTGCGATGACAGACTTGGGTTTCAAACCCATGAACCGTGAAACTGGGCTGAACCGCATGGGCGCCCTATGCAAGGAGCCCCTTCTTAATAAGAACAAGGACGAGTCGTGTGGGTTTTAATTTTTTTAGTTCTTTTAAAAGATAATGTTGATGTGGTTTTGGAGTGGCAGTGAGGGTCCAGAGCCAATGGCCAAGAAATAATTCTTGAGACCTCTTTGGTGCAAAAAGGGGAGTTTATGAAAGGACCTGTGGGCAGAAAGAGCTGCACTGGCGGGGTGAAGAGTGACTAGTTATAGCCTCTGCGTAGGGAACTGCCGTGTTCGGCGCCTCGGGGAAGGAAGTGTCGCTCCCTAAGGGGAGCTGCCTGAATTACAAAGATCGGCCAGACTGGAGTAGCCAGTAGAACAAAGATCAACCGCATTTAGGCTTAAGTGGTGTTAATCGCTCCCCTGTCCAGCGTTGCAGTCTGCAAGTCTGGGCTTTCTTACCGATCCTTTAGATGCTGTGTTTGGAATTGCAGTTTCAGTTTCCCCTTTTCCCTAGCCTTTTCCTAAAAATCACTTGACCCTGTTTCCTAGCAACCAACCTAGGTCAGCTTCCCGCCTTAAACCCTATATAGGTGTGGGTATTTTCTCAATAAACTGAGGCTTGATCAGAAACGCTGGTCTTGCCTTCACTCTCTATGCTCCCCGCCTGTCAGGGCCGCCAAGTTTTCTGGCTGCCTCAGGCAAGGATTATCACTCCGTTGAGTGAGCCAGTAAACAAGATTTGCATCTGGAGGCTGGAGATTGCCATTTCCTGGTCAAAATAACTTTGGCGACTATCTTGCTGAGCTAGACGTGAGTGGCCAAGGCACTCAAGAGATCAAAACCGTATTCAGTGTTAGTTCTCCATCCCCCAAGATTGCTGAGGCAAAGTCGGGGCGCTTCTTTGATATGCATCCGACTCTGTAGCCTGCCTAGCTCAGCTTGCCTTGTCTTCCCCCCTGAAGACTATATAAAGAACAGTTCTTTGAATAAACGCGCTCTTTCGCCTGATCGGAGAACCGTGAGTTCTGTCTTTACTCTCTGCATCTCCCTCTCCTGCCCCCTTTTTCTCTCCCTCCCTCAGGAGAAGGACCCGCGACGATTCTCCGCCCTGCCGGTCGGGGGCAGGGGCGGACGAAACAGGTACCGCCGATCGCCGGGACGAGTGGCCCCGGCCATCGGGTTACGACACCCGCCCCCCCAATTCTCTCTCCCTGCCTCAGGAACCCGCATCGATTGACCCTCTGACCCTCCAGCCGGGACTGAACAGACACCTATGGAGTTGGGGGAGGTAAAGCAAAGGGAGGTTTCCAGAAGAACTTTCATATGCTAAAGGAAACTCCTAAGCTAAGTGAGGCCTGGCCACTGTCAAGCTAAGGCTGTTTTCTTCTCAGTAAGGTACAACGTTAAGACAGTAGGCAGCTCCTGTAGGAGCGTTTTACTCTGCCTGTCTCAAGACTTTGTCAATGGGTACAGATCATAAGGAAATTTAATTTTATTTGCCATCCACTTCTTACCATTGTTCCCCACATCCCTATGAAAGGGAGGGTGATGTTGGGGCCCCAGGACCCTGAGTCTATAGGTTTCTGCAGGCTGGACTTTTGATAAGATTGCCTTTTTCTTGTAATTGACTTAGACCTTTGAAAACGGATGAAGACTGACATCCTGCATGACTGTCATCTCTATCAGCCCTTTGGTGTCTCCTTCTCTTAGCTTAGGGCACTCAGGAGTGCCTGAGAAGTGTCTCAGTGGGGTTAGTGAGTCAGGGGAGGGGGCAGGCTGCTGGCTTATGCTTTGCTCTCTACTTGCCTTTGGCTCCCTCAGCAAGTTGATGAACACTGAAATTTTGAAGACTGCATTTGAGCAAACAGCAAATACATCTGGACAGCATCAGATCAAAGTTAGGAGAAAGGCTTTTGTAGACAAAAATGTGAAGCAAAGCAAAGAAGGTGCATAGCTTAAGGAACTGCCTTATTTGGGAAAGCCTACTTAGCTGTTTGTGATTGCGTGTTCTTAGGGTTCAATTTCTTACCCTAGAAGCATTTACAAGATTTGCTTGAGGTCAGGTTTCAGTGTGTTTATGCAGGTGGCTAGGGTGGTGAGGGAGCGTGGGGCAAGCTGAGGGCAAAGTACCACTCACCCCAGCAGGGGGCTAGTGGGACATTCCTCAGGCACTCCTGGCTACCCAGGGATAAAGGAAAGGACAGAAAACAAATGGTTAAACTGATAGAGTCTCCATCAGTTTACAAATATGTTAGTAAATTATTTTTAAAAAGGCAATCTTATCAATAGCCTAATCTCCAGAAACCTATAGACTCAGTCTCCTGGAGCCCCAACATCACCCTCCACTACTTAGTGACGCGGGGAACAAAGCCAAAAAGGAAATGACAGATAAAATCAAATCTTATAACCTGCAGCCCACTCACAGAGACTTGAGGCCAGGAAAGTAAAATGTTTCTCCAGGATCTCCCTATTGTCTTAATGTTAATATTTTGTTAGAGGGGAAAAAACAACCTTAGCTTGACAATAGCTAGACTTCTAGTATCCTGTGAGTCTTTAGCATATGAAAGTCTCTTTGGAAAGTTCCCTTTTGATTTTACCTCCCCCCCCCACCCCTGAAAACTCCAAAGTATTTAAGCAGTCATTCTACACAACCCCAGCGCAGCTCTTTCTGCTCATGGGTCATGTCCCCTTGATAAAATCACCTTTTTGCACCAAAGATGTCTTCAAGAATTCTCTCTTGGCCGTTGGCTCTGGACACCACAAACCCCACGATCACTCCCCAAACTCATCATATGGCACCCAACGTGTGGGGCTATGAGTAATTTCAACTGGACTCTGAGCTCCGATGCAAACTTGGTAAGTAGAAGAGTTACCTTGGATGTCACGTTGGGACGGCGACCCAGTGGCCATTTCTCCGAGGGTTGGAGAAGAACACGTGCACAGACGACCCCCGCCCCTCACCTGCAGACCTGGGATGTCCTGCCCCATTCGGAAACAGCCAATCATGAAGCTCCAGCTTCCCCCACCCCGACGAGACCGGCAACTGATCCTGTCCCGCCATGACCCTAAAATGCCCTTACTTGGTAATCACCCGCCAAGACCAAACCTGAAACCCCTCACCCTTAAAACCCCCGCGCCCATCGCCGATCTGCGAGGTACTCGAGTCACGGAACCTCGCCTGGGGACTGCAGACCCCAAATAAAGGCCTTCTTGGCTCCATAACCTGGCTTCCCTCTTTCCTTTCGTCTCTGCCTCCATCTATTAAATCTTACAGGCTTGTAACGTGCTCTATCCATTAACCTATAGTTTTCTTGTCATTATAAAAATGCCTTTTACTAGTTACCTAATTTACTAAACAGGTAAGCACCTTTTGGCTAAACACCACCTGTTGCACAGTTAAGGTCTTAAAGGGCTCTTAAAATAACGTTATATTATTAAATGCAAAAATGGTTCAAATGCATAAAACAGTTCTAGAAAATAAAATGGGATTACATGTTTTAGCTGCTGCATGAGGTGGAACCTGTGTTTTCACAGAAACGATGCTGTCTGTGCGTTCCAGAATATCACAAAAATATTCCTGGATTTCTAACTGACATAAATACTCAAACTGGTGCTTTAAACAATCCCTCTTTCCTTTAGGGGTTGGCTTACCTCCTGGACTGGAGGATTTTTGTCAACTGTAAGGTTTTTTTTTTTTTTAACTTTTTTTTTTTAATGTTTTATTTATTTTGATACAAA
Source organism: Suricata suricatta (assembly GCF_006229205.1). NCBI lineage: Eukaryota > Metazoa > Chordata > Mammalia > Carnivora > Herpestidae > Suricata > Suricata suricatta. The sequence continues at coordinate 58,629,713 of NC_043715.1, forward strand.
GAGAGACAGAGCATGAGAGGGGGAGGGGCAGAGAGAGAAGGAGACACAGAACTAGAAGCAGGCTCCAGGCTCTGAGCCTGATGCGGGGCTCGAACCCACAAACGTGAGATCTGACCTGAGCCGAAGCCGGAGGCTCAACCGACTGAGCCACCCAGGCACCCCTCAACTGTAAGGTTTAACAGATGGAGGCAGAGATGGGAGGACAAAGAGACCACTTTATGGAGCCAAGAGGGCCTTTATTGGGATCTGCAATTCCCAGGCGAGGCTCTGTGACTCTGGAGCGGGGAGTCAGGGAAGTTGCGCCTGATATGGGAGAGCAAGGTGTTTTATGGGTGCAGGAGTTCTGGGTTTGAGCTCAGGTGGGCCGATAGCCACGTAGGGGCATCTTAGGACGGTGGCAGGATTCAACTGGCTGTCCACTTCGGTGGGGAGGGGGACGCTGGAACTCCATGGTGAGGCACTCCAGTTTGAGAGAGTCCAGATTGAGAGTGGGGGTCGTCAGTCCTGGTGGCGCCTGGATCTGTTATCTGGCCTGCAATAAAATGGCCGCTGGTGCTTTCCAAATGGCTCGGGTCATCCCAGGTTTGCAGGTGGGGGTTGTCAGTGCAACTTTCCACATCAAAGTGGCCGCTCAGTTGCTTTCCCATGGCAACTCTTACATCAACTACCAAAGGACTTTTATTTGGGTTAATCTTTCTTGTTATTTTAATTATGTTTTCTCCAGTGTATCTCTGCCTGGTGCGCAGAGCCCACCCCTGCAATAACTTCAAGCCAACAAATGATCTTTTCTCAGGAGGGAGATACATGCCCACGCTGGGCTCAGCTGCCTCCACCTTCCATAACTCCCCCGCAGGCTCCCCACCTGATCAGTCCTGGCGCAGGGGTAGGGCCTTATCTGTGCCCCCACTCAGCAGGAAGCACGACAGATGAGCCCTTCCACCTTCAACAACCTTAAAATTTTCAGGATCAAAACTGTTGGGGGTTTTGATGAGGGAGCGTGGGGCAAGCTGAGGGTGAAGTAGAGGCGAACAGCACCCCCCCCCCAACTGGGTTATATGAGACATTCCTCAAGCACTCCTGGCTGCCCAAGAACAAAGGAAAGGGGAAAATAAATGGCCAACTGACAGATATCACAGTCATGTAAGACAGGAGTCTCCATCAGTTTACGTATATCTTACTAATTATAAGGAAAAGGCAATCTTCTCAATAGCCTAATCTACAGAAATCTCTAGCTCCAATATCACCCTTCCCTCCATGGGGATGTGGGGAACAAAGACAAGAAGGAAACTGCAGATAAAGTTACATTCCCTTTTAACCAGCAGTCCGGTGACAAACACTTGAGGCAAATACAAAGCATACCATTTCTCCCGGAGCTCCCTATAGTCTTAAGGTTCTGCTCAAGGGTAAAACAAGGTTAGCTTGAAAATAGCTGGGCCACCATCAATCTGTGAGTCTTCATTAGCATATGAGAATCCCAGTAGAAACTTCCTCCTGACTCCCTGGTCCAGAGCAGATAACCAGAACCTCGCTTTACTACCCAGCACAGCCCTTTCTGCCCCTGGGTCCTGTCCCCATGCTATAATGAAATCAGTCTTTGCACCAAAGTCATCTCAAGATTTATTTCTTGGCCATCACCTCCGGACCCCAAGCACTCCAATACCCTATCATGTGTCTGTCAATTTCTGTTCCTAAATTACCAAAGGCTGAGTTAAGGTACCCATCACTCCAAAAGCCAATACTCAAGAGACAAGTGTTCAACGGAAAGGAATATGAGTATTATTCAAGAGGGTGGCCACCTAAGGAGAAGGTGGACTTTTGTACAAAGGCCAAGTCCAAGGTTTGTGTGTAACCCAGGGGTTTTTAATGGAGTTTAGAGCAGTTAACCAGCAAAGGGAGTACAGAGGTCCATAACATTTCTTGACTGCATGCGGACCTGATAGTCATAATTCTAGATGTTTTCACAGTGCTGAAAGGTTTTGAAGGGGGTGTGGTGACTTAGTGCCTGGTGGTGGTGCTACAAGGTAGGTTTGTTTTGACGCGCAGAAGTGCTCAGTTCTTTCCAAAGAGAATGGTGGACCTTCAGATAAAAGGCGAAGGTTTAATCAATCATGTGGGCTAAAGGTGTTTATTAAATCTTCAGGGTACTAGGCTGGGTGGAGGGCGCACGATAGCTTCCCCGTGCATACTGTTTTCTTGGTATTGAAAGAGGACCTGGGCTGCCACCCTTTTTACCCCATATGTTCTCCTTGGGTTCTTTCTAGCTTATCTTTTGGCTAAGAAGGAAGACATTGACAGAAAGCCTTCCCTGGTGGGAACCAATAAAAAGCAATAAAAAATGCCCCGAAACAGCAAGGCCCTATTCATGAGTGACTCAGTGACAATGATCTACTTGACTTTGACTTTCACAGCCTCCCTGCATGTACACACCCACCTCTCCCCACATTTTGCTCATATAAACCTGGAAATGTTTTCAGCACTTTGGAGTCAGTCTTTCAGAGATTAGGCCCCTATGTTCCCTGTATTCTTGTTCTGTTGCACCCCCACACGATTCTCTGCCTTGGGATTTGTCACTGCTGAGCAGCCAAACCTAACCGGCTAGGGACCCCCCCCCCCCCCCCCCGGCTAGATACTCTTATACGCTGTACCCAACAGTACAACAAAGTCAAATTGTTGACCAACCTGCACTGAGGTTTTTTGCCTTAAAGTAATCTTGGACAGCCTAATCCAATGAGTTTAACCCAGACTTCACAGCCTGTGGCTGCCATAGCAGTCACAATTCTGCACGTGGAAAGGATCAAGAACTCACCTGTGGGCTGTTGTCCATCAAGTGCCTCCTGGGTCCCGAATGGCTAGGGCTGGGGAAAACATTGCCTTAGGGATGGATGGTGGGACCTTGGGCTCCACAGGAAGCAGCGGAACTCAACCCAGGAGGTCCTTCTGAAATCGCCTCCACAGGGTGCAGCCTCCCTCCAGGTGTCTCCTCTGACCCCGCGCCACTCCTGCCCTCCCAGCCAGCCCTGGCGTCCCCCTGCAGGCCAGCTCTGGGCTGATCCTCAGAGATGAGGCCACAATCACACATAGGTCCGAGAAAAAAAAGGTCTCAGCAGGTTCCTACACTAAGGTACCAGACC
>NC_043715.1:58632943-58634444 GCF_006229205.1 Suricata suricatta
CATGGGACCAGACCCGATAGGGAATGCTATCCAGCCTCCAGAAAGACATTTCTCTTGTTTCCAAGTCACCTAGTTTGTGGTACTTTGTTAGGGCAGCCCGAGCTAAAACAAATGTGAAGAATGTGGGCAATCTTTTAGCCAAAGATACAACTTCATAAAAATGGGAAATTCCCCTGGGGCAAGGCGTCATGAGTGAGCGCAATGACAATTCCTTTAGCCAGCCATCTGTCTTCATTGCACACTTGGAGTTCACACTGCAGAAAGGCTTTAGAGTAGCAGAGCAGGTGATACTTCCTTGAGTAGTATAATCTCAGTGGAGGAGAGCCTGTGTCAGATAGCCATCTATGTGAGGTGAACTTTGTTTACCTGAAATGTCCACAGTTGGTGACTTCCCGTAAGTTCCAGCTATTTGGGAAAACTTCAGGAGCTGCCTTATCCCTCTGATGTGTGTGGAGTCAATGCTCGATTGCAGTCATTGTCAGGTTCTGTAACACACCACTCCACCTCTGCTACCTGGCGGGCCCCATAATGTGGATCAGTCACCCTGTACATGCTGAAGCACGCTGAGCTCTGCGCATTGTCTCTGGTGATGGACATGGTGGGTAATTTGGAAATTCACATTCCCTTCTGTGTTAGGACATGGATGAGATGCAGTGTTTATCCACAGATTCTGATCTGAGTTTTGGATAGTGTCGTGTAGAGAAAGAGTAAATGTCTTAGGATATTGTCGGTTTTGTGATCTTGTGATAAGTCTATGCAGCGTCCAAGTCCCCAACAGAGGTATTTGCTGCCACACGTTGCTCTGGTTTATTATGCATTAATAAATACCTTCTTTGATTACTTTAATCTTTGGTGTTATATTCTAATGGGTTGTTTGAAAATTAGGCTGTTCCAGCACAAGGTAGTGAACAGATTTCATTGCACCCCAAACTTACTGTGTCTTGCAATGGATAATTGCAAATAAATAATGTCTATGCACACACTCTGCAGGTTGGGTGTGAATTTGCATGATGACCGAGGACCTTTGTTACGGGCTGAATTGTGTACCGAAAATACCAATGTTGAAGTTGTGGCCCCCTGTATGTCAGAATGCACTATAGGTAGACCTAGCATGTTTAAAGAGAGAATGAAGTTGAAATGAGGTTATTGGGATGGATGGACTGTCGGTAGGACTGGTGTCCTTACAAGAAGAGGAGCTGAGGACAGAGCCCAGAGAGACCAGTGGAAGACAGGAAAAGCCCCATCTCCAAGCCAAGGGGAGGGGCCTGAGAAGAAAGGAACCCGCTGCCTCCTTCTGTCCAGTCTCCAGACTCCAGATTTGTGGGGAAGTAAATTTCCGTCGTCGAGTCACGCGGTGTGTGGTGCCGCGTGACTGTGGCAGTTCTAGCTCATACAGCCCCGCGTTCTGTGTGTGGCTTTGTGGTCTGGGCGCCAGGAACTTTCCCGTGCTCCGGGGTCACCCGAAGAGGGAGCCTCTCCAGGGCCGTGGAAACAACATGAA
>NC_043715.1:58634544-58637639 GCF_006229205.1 Suricata suricatta
CTTGATCAGAGCGTTTCTGTAGGTGTGTCACAGGCCAGCGTGTCCACGGCAGCTCTGTCTTCCCGGAAGACCCACCCCTGTGAGATGTGTGGTCCGGTCTTGAGAGACATTTTCCGCTTGGCTGAGCACCAGGGAAAACCAAGCAGCCAGAAACTGTTGAGGTGTGGGGCATGCGCAAAACGCTTTTATTTCAGCGTCAGCTTCCAGCAGCATCTGGAGCAGCAGCACATGGGAGAGAAGCCATTCAGAAGCAGTGTGGACGCGGCCTCTTCTGTGAAGGGATATGGGTTCCACGATCCAGGAAAGCCCCTTACCCGTACTGAGGTTCAGAAGGAATTCGTGCCTGGCTCGGGGCATCTACAGCAAGAGGCCACTCATAGTGGACAGACGCCAGTCACAGTCAGCCAGCGCAGGGCGACTTCACAGAGCAGTAAAGGTCGTTCCACTTGGGGACCTCGCAGGGCAGCCTGCGGTCCCGGAGATACACATGTTCAGGATCAGGATGTACAACCTGGCGGACTGTGTTTTGTGTGCAGTGAATGTGGGAAAACCTTCAGGTACAAATCTTTATTTGATATCCACCAGAGAATACATACTGCGGAAAGACCTCATGAGTTTGGCAAAGGTGGAAAATTGCTAAGACGAATGTCAGCTGACACTGCACAATGGAAGACTCACACCGGGTCCAGGCAGAACTCGTGCAGCAAATGTGGGAAATCCTTCAGCCACAAATCTATGCTCATTCATCCTGGGACAGGGCACAGTGAAGAAAATGATTATGTTTGCAGTGTATGTGCAGAATCTTTTAGCCATACTTCAGGTTCGATTATACATTCTGTTCAACCCTCGGAAAGGCCTTATAAGTGTGGGGACTGTGCAAAGTGTTTTACCTCTATCTCTGCCCTCACTTATCATCAGAGATCTCACATGGGGGAAAGGCCTTATGGGTGCAGTGAATGTGGGAAGTCTTTTACCTCCAGGACTGGCCTCCATTACCATTACATAGTTCACTCTGGAGAGAGGCCTTATGAGTGCAGTAAATGTGGCAAGGCTTTTATTTCCAGAACTGGCCTTCGTTACCATTACAGAGTTCACACTGGAGAAAGGCCTTATGAATGCAGAGAATGTGGGAAGTCTTTTACTGATACTTCTGCCCTCCGATATCATCAGAGAGTTCATACTGGAGAAAAGCCTTATGAGTGTAGTGAGTGTGGGAAATCTTTTACTACTCCTTCTGCCCTCCGTTGTCATCAGAGAGTTCACACCGGAGAAAGGCCTTATGAGTGCAGTGAGTGTGGAAAATCTTTTACTACTCCTTCTGCCCTCCGTTCACACCAGAGAGTTCACACTGGAGAAAGGCCTTATGAGTGCAACGAATGTGGGAAATCTTTTACTCATACTTCTGCCCTTCGTTATCACCAGAGAGTTCACACGGGAGAAAAGCCTTATGACTGTAGTGAATGTAGGAAATCTTTCACTACTCCTTTTGCTCTCCGTTCTCACCAGAGAGTTCACACTGGAGAAAGGCCTTATGAATGCAGTCAATGTGGGAAATCATTTTTCTCTAAGTCAGACCTCCATTATCATCATAGAGTTCACACTGGAGAAAGGCCATATGAGTGCAGTGAATGTGGCAAGACTTTTCTCCGAAGAAATAATCTCAATGTACATGCAAAGGTTCACTCAGATGAAAGGCCTTACAAATGTAATGAATGTGGGAAATCTTTTAAATGTAAGTCAGCATGTATTCAGCACCAGAGAGTTCACACCGGAGAAAGGCCTTATGAGTGCAGTGAATGTGGAAAATCTTTTACCACTAGTTCTGGCCTCCGTTATCACCAGAGATTTCACACTGGAGAAAGGCCTTATGAGTGCACTGAATGTGGGAAATCTTTTGCTGACACTTCTGCCCTCCATTATCACCAGAGAGTTCACACTGGAGAAAGACCGTATGAGTGCAGTGAATGTGGGAAATCTTTTTTCTCTAGGTCAGACCTTCATTATCATCACAGAGTTCACACTGGGGAAAGGCCTTATGGGTGCAGTGAATGTGGCAAGTCTTTTTCCCGAAGAAATAACCTCAATGTACACCTAAAGGTTCACTCAGATGAAAAGCCTTACAAGTGTAATGAATGTGGAAAATCTTTTAAGTGTAAGTCATCATTCATTGAACACCAGAGAGTTCACACAGGAGAAAGGCCTTATGAGTGCAGTGAGTGTGGGAAACCTTTTTCCACTAGTTCGGTCCTGCGTTCTCACCAGAGAGTACACACAGGAGAAAGACCTTACGAGTGCAGTGAATGTGGGAAATCTTTTACTGGTAGCTCTATCCTCCGTAATCACAAGAGAGTTCACACTGGAGAAAGACCTTATGAGTGCAGTGAATGTGGGAAAACTTTTACCACTAGGTCTGTCCTCCTTTATCACGAGAGAGTTCATAGTGGAGAAAGGCCTTATGAATGCAGTGAATGTGGCAAGTCCTTTATCCAAAGAAATAGCCTCAAAGTACACAGAAAGGTTCATTCTGGTGAAATGCCTTATAAGTGCAGTGAATGTGCAAAATCTTTCACCTGCAAGTCAAAACTCCTTGTACACCAGAGAATTCACACAGGAGAAAAGCCTTATCTGTGTAATAAATGTGGGAAATCTTTTAGTCGTAGCCACGCCCTCCAGTATCATTATCAAAGTCACCTTGGAATCAGGCCTTATAAGTGTAGTGAATGTGGGAAATCTTTCGCTTGCAGTTATTCCCTCCGATCTCACCAGAGAGTTCACACCAGAGAAAGGCCTTATGAGTGCAGTGAATGTGGCAAGTCCTTTCTCCGAAGAAATGGCCTCAATGTACACATAAAGGTTCACTCAGGTGAAAGGCCCTACAATTGTAATAAATGTGGGAAATCTTTTATGTGGAAGGCAACATTCATTCAACACCAGAGAATTCACACAGGAGAAAGGCCTTATGAGTGCAGTGAGTGTGGGAAATCTTTTATCAGCCATCCTGCTCTTAGTTATCATCAAAGAGTTCACACTGGAGAAAGGCCTTAGGAGAGCTGTGACTGGGCAGTCTGAGCCAAAATGCCAGTCTCACTCAACAA